>NW_027412088.1:176382229-176627851 GCF_047663935.1 Musca autumnalis
TTCAATTCAGCCTGGCTGAATGGAAGTTTTCATAGGAAATTTTCAATTCAGCCTGGCTGAATGAAAGTTTCCATAGGAAATTTTCAATTCAGCCTGGCTGAATGGAAGTTTCCAATAGGAAAATCTCAATTCAGCCTGGCTGAACGATAGTTTCCATAGGAAAATTTCAATTCAGCCTGGCTGAATGGAAGTTTCCATAGGAAAATTTCAATTCAGCCTGGCTGAATGGAAGTTTCCATAGGAAAATTTCAATTCAGCCTGGCTGAATGGAAGTTTCCATAGGAAATTTTCAATTCAGCCTGGCTGAATGGAAGTTTCCATAGGAAATTTTCAATTCAGCCTGGCTGAATGGAAGTTTCCATAGGAATTTTCAATTCAGCCTGGCTGAATGGAAGTTTCCATAGGAAATTTTCAATTCAGCCTGGCTGAATGGAAGTTTCCATAGGAAATTTTCAATTCAGCCTGGCTGAATGGAAGTTTCCCATAGGAAATTTTCAATTCAGCCTGGCTGAATGGAAGTTTCCATAGGAAATTTTCAATTCAGCCTGGCTGAATCGAAGTTTCCATAGGAAAATTTCAATTCAGCCTGGCTGAATCGAAGTTTCCATAGGAAAATTTCAATTCAGCCTGGCTGAATCGAAGTTTCCATAGGAAAATTTCAATTCAGCCTGGCTGAATGGAAGTTTCCATAGGAAAATTTCAATACAGCCTGGCTGAATGGAAGTTTCCATAGGAAAATTTCAATTCAGCCTGGCTGAATGGAAGTTTCCATAGGAAAATTTCAATTCAGCAGGAAAATTTCAATTCAGCCTGGCTAAATGGAAGTTTCCATATGAAAATTTGAATTGAAATTTTCCTTTTGAATTTTTTTGTCTTTTAATCTTTCCAAAACTATTTTCAGGTGTCAAATAGCACACCTCTTAAGGTAAACAGCAATTAAAGACATGTTGTACTTATTTTATTTTGGCATTTATTTGTTGCGAAAAAATAAAAACAAAAAGCATCTGAAAGAAAAAGAAACCCAGAAACTCCTACGAGGCAAGAAAAATAGTTTTGTAATAGTTTACTGTGCCACAAAGAGCGAGAGAAAGTAAATTTTAATTAAGTTTTTAGTTTTTTTTGGAGGTTCATATTCCGGCAAATTCTCTGATTTTGTTTTTTTTTTTTCAACAATGTCTTTCTACCCTTTAACCCAACTATCAGCGAAATTTGGCTTGGTGGTGCGGTGAATGTAAACAATGTTGCCAACATTTAGCCAAACAGTGGAAGGCAGTCAACCAACCAACCAAGCAGTTAACCAGGTTGCATCAGACCTCCGCGACCGCCTCCTTGTTTGCTTTCATGTACATAAATTTCACTTGTAATGTTTTTAATGAAAATGGAAAATTGTAGTTTGAAGGCGGGAAATTACAAAGAGAACACCACAAAAAAACCCCTGCGAGGAAACCCTTACTCTCGACTGCCTATTGGCAGTGTGGGCAGATGTGTGTGTGTGTGTGTCTTTGGTGGGATGGGGGCGCTCAAAAAAGGGTTGGCAAAACAATGTGTTGATGTTGGTTTTAATAAGATTTTATTAAAGCATTAATTTTGTTGTAATGTTGTAAAAATCCAGAGGGTGGGTTCGACAAACAAGCTCATGCAGTTGTCTGAAATGAATTTAAGTAATATTGATGGCAAATTAATTGGAATCGGCAGTTTTATATTGCAACAACAAGTCAATTCGAAATCTTTTGTAGAGCAAACGCAATTATGTTAAGGAAGAAATTAATGGCGTAATGAGTGATAAGAATACAAAGCTTAAAGCTGTGAGGGTTATAAACTAAAGCTCATCTATAAAGACGACCTAAAGATGTTCTATAAAGGCGACCTAAAACTGATCTATAAAGACGACTTGAAGTTCGTATGCTCAGACGAGCTTTACTTCGCCTTTATAGACTAGTCATAGTTTATAACTTTCAAGTCTAGAAAGACCATAAAGTTCGTCTATATACACACTAAAGCTGGTCTATAAAGACGCCGTAAAACTCGTCTATATCGACCATCTAAAGCTCGTCTATAAAGACGAACCTTTGCTGGCCAATTATCACTAAGTCCACAAGTCCTTTATAGTTTCCAACAAGCCTTACATTTTTCCTTCTCTCACTTAAATTCGTCCAATCATACGCTCGACATCATCGCTATATCATGCTAAATAAAATCATAAATTCCTATGTTCACATCAATATATTTCTTCTCTCTGTTGGTATTTACGCTGCTGCATTACATATTTTAGCTTTAAGAAGAGTTCAATTCGTTTCAGCTAAATCCTCAATTACCCACGCAAACCACGTCGGTATGTTGCAGCAAAGTGCAAAATAAAAACAAAAACAACAGCAACAATGAACTGTGGCTGCAGTTATGCCATGTTCCATTTTTTAACACATTTTTTTCCTCCTTTTTGACTTTTTTTTCCA
This sequence comes from Musca autumnalis, assembly GCF_047663935.1. Taxonomy (NCBI): domain Eukaryota; kingdom Metazoa; phylum Arthropoda; class Insecta; order Diptera; family Muscidae; genus Musca; species Musca autumnalis. The sequence goes on from NW_027412088.1 coordinate 176,384,683, forward strand.
TCGTTCACCGATTACTTGCTTGCTTGTTCTAGTTTCCTCAGAGGATATAAAATGCATAAAGGACGACTACTGAATTTTCCTTACGCTTTACGTTTCATATTTCGGTTTGCTGTTAATTTTTTCCTCGCATTTTTTAACAAAGCTATTCATATTTGTTGAGCTATATGTCTGCATGTCTTTTTGTTTTTGGTGTCGTCTTGATCTTTTTCTTTGCATTATATGTCGTCTCCGGCATCGTAGTGTGTTCATCTTTATAACAAAGTACTTTATCATTTGAGACAAAGTGCATCATTTCGTACAGGTCTCGTTTATGTTGCGGCATTTAAGAAGCTCCCATAAGTCACTACACCAAGGAACAGCAGTAACAACAAATCTATATACGGATACGATCTGAAAATTTATTTATTTATTTAAATATTTATTACAATAAAAAATTATAATAAACTTATAGCTAAAAGCACTAGCGACTACGGCTATCGGCTTACGATCTGAAAAGAATCTTTATAGACAAGTTGAAAGTCATCGTTTATAGGCGAGTCGATGAACCTCTTTTTTAAAGACGTGCTTCAGCTCTTCTATGAGGACATTCGTCTATAAAGCGGAGCTTATAAACGAAATTATTTATAGAAGAGCTGAAGCACGTCTAAGTAGACGAGCTAAAGCACGTCTTTGTAGACGAGCTGAAGCACGTCTTTATAGACGAGCTGAAGCACCGTCTTTATAGACGAGCTGAAGCACGTCTTTATAGACGAGCTGAAGCACGTCTTTATAGACGAGCTGAAGCACGTCTTTATAGACGAGCTGAAGCACGTCTTTATAGACGAGCTGAAGCACGTCTTTATAGACGAGCTGAAGCACGTCTTTATAGACGAGCTGAAGCACGTCTTTATAGACGAGCTGAAGCACGTCTTTATAGACGAGCTGAAGCACGTCTTTATAGACGAGCTGAAGCACGTCTTTATAGACGAGCTGAAGCACGTCTTTATAGACGAGCTGAAGCACGTCTTTATAGACGAGCTGAAGCACGTCTTTATAGACGAGCTGAAGCACGTCTTTATAGACGAGCTGAAGCACGTCTTTGTAGACGAGCTGAAGCACGTTTTTATAGACGAGCCGAAACACGTCTTTATAGACGAGACGAAGCACGTCTTTATAGACGAGCTGAAGCACGTCTTTATAGACGAGCTGAAGCACGTCTTTATAGACGAGCTGAAGCACGTCTTTATAGACGAGCTGAAGCACGTCTTTATAGACGAGCTGAAGCACGTCTTTAAAGACGAGCTGAAGCACGTCTTTAAAGACGAGCTGAATCACGAAATTATTTATAGACGAGCTGAAGACAACGTCTTTATAGACGAGCTGAAGACCACGTCTTTATAGACGAGCTGAAGGCAACGTCTTTATAGACTAGCTGAAGGCCACGTCTTTATAGACGAACTGAAGCACGTCTTTGTAGACGAGCTGAAGCACGTCTTTATAGACGAGCTGAAGCACGTCTTTATAGACGAGCTGAAGCACGTCTTTATAGACGAGCTGAAGCACGTCTTTATAGACGAGCTGAAGCACGTCTTTATAGACGAGCTGAAGCACGTCTTTATAGACGAGCTGAAGCACGTCTTTATAGACGAGCTGACGCACGTCTTTATAGACGAGCTGAAGCACGTCTTTATAGACGAGCTGAAGCACGTCTTTATAGACGAGCTGAAGACCACGTCTTTATAGACGAGCTGAAGACCACGTCTTTATAGACGAGCTGAAGACCACGTCTTTATAGACGAGCTGAAGACCACGTCTTTATAGACGAGCTGAAGACCACGTCTTTATAGACGGGCTGAAGCACGTTTTTATAGACGAGCTGAAGTACGTCTTTATAGACGAGCTGAAGCACGTCTTTATAGACGAGCTGAAGCACGTCTTTATAGACGAGCTGACGCACGTCTTTATAGACGAGCTGACGCACGTCTTTATAGACGAGCTGAAGCACGTCTTTATAGACGAGCTGAAGCACGTCTTTATAGACGAGCTGAAGACCACGTCTTTATAGACGAGCTGAAGACCACGTCTTTATAGACGAGCTGAAGACCACGTCTTTATAGACGAGCTGAAGACCACGTCTTTATAGACGAGCTGAAGCACGTCTTTAAAGACGAGCTGAATCACGAAATTATTTATAGACGAGCTGAAGACAACGTCTTTATAGACGAGCTGAAGACCACGTCTTTATAGACGAGCTGAAGGCAACGTCTTTATAGACTAGCTGAAGGCCACGTCTTTATAGACGAACTGAAGCACGTCTTTGTAGACGAGCTGAAGCACGTTTTTATAGACGAGCTGAAGCACGTCTTTATAGACGAGCTGAAGCACGTCTTTATAGACGAGCTGAAGCACGTCTTTATAGACGAGCTGAAGCACGTCTTTATAGACGAGCTGAAGCACGTCTTTATAGACGAGCTGAAGCACGTCTTTATAGACGAGCTGACGCACGTCTTTATAGACGAGCTGAAGCACGTCTTTATAGACGAGCTGAAGCACGTCTTTATAGACGAGCTGAAGACCACGTCTTTATAGACGAGCTGAAGACCACGTCTTTATAGACGAGCTGAAGACCACGTCTTTATAGACGAGCTGAAGACCACGTCTTTATAGACGAGCTGAAGCACGTTTTTATAGACGAGCTGAAGCACGTCTTTATAGACGAGCTGAAGCACGTCTTTATAGACGAGCTGACGCACGTCTTTATAGACGAGCTGACGCACGTCTTTATAGACGAGCTGAAGCACGTCTTTATAGACGAGCTGAAGCACGTCTTTATAGACGAGCTGAAGACCACGTCTTTATAGACGAGCTGAAGACCACGTCTTTATAGACGAGCTGAAGACCACGTCTTTATAGACGAGCTGAAGACCACGTCTTCATAGACGAGCTGAAGACCACGTCTTTATAGACGAGCTGAAGACCACGTCTTTATAGACGAGCTGAAGACCACGTCTTTATAGACGGGCTGAAGCACGTTTTTATAGACGAGCTGAAGTACGTCTTTATAGACGAGCTGAAGCACGTCTTTATAGACGAGCTGAAGCACGTCTTTATAGACGAGCTGACGCACGTCTTTATAGACGAGCTGACGCACGTCTTTATAGACGAGCTGAAGCACGTCTTTATAGACGAGCTGAAGACCACGTCTTTATAGACGAGCTGAAGGCAACGTCTTTATAGACTAGCTGAAGGCCACGTCTTTATAGACGAGCTGACGCACGTCTTTATAGACGAGCTGAAGCACGTCTTTATAGACGAGCTGAAGCACGTCTTTATAGACGAGCTGAAGACCACGTCTTTATAGACGAGCTGAAGACCACGTCTTTATAGACGAGCTGAAGACCACGTCTTTATAGACGAGCTGAAGCACGTCTTTATAGACGAGCTGAAGCACGTCTTTATAGACGAGCTGAAGCACGTCTTTATAGACGAGCTGAAGCACGTCTTTATAGACGAGCTGACGCACGTCTTTATAGACGAGCTGAAGCACGTCTTTATAGACGAGCTGAAGCACGTCTTTATAGACGAGCTGAAGACCACGTCTTTATAGACGAGCTGAAGACCACGTCTTTATAGACGAGCTGAAGACCACGTCTTTATAGACGAGCTGAAGACCACGTCTTTATAGACGAGCTGAAGACCACGTCTTTATAGACGAGCTGAAGACCACGTCTTTATAGACGAGCTGAAGACCACGTCTTTATAGACGAGCTGAAGCACGTCTTTAAAGACGAGCTGAATCACGAAATTATTTATAGACGAGCTGAAGACAACGTCTTTATAGACGAGCTGAAGACCACGTCTTTATAGACGAGCTGAAGGCAACGTCTTTATAGACTAGCTGAAGGCCACGTCTTTATAGACGAACTGAAGCACGTCTTTGTAGACGAGCTGAAGCACGTTTTTATAGACGAGCTGAAGCACGTCTTTATAGACGAGCTGAAGCACGTCTTTATAGACGAGCTGAAGCACGTCTTTATAGACGAGCTGAAGCACGTCTTTATAGACGAGCTGAAGCACGTCTTTATAGACGAGCTGAAGCACGTCTTTATAGACGAGCTGAAGCACGTCTTTATAGACGAGCTGAAGCACGTCTTTATAGACGAGCTGACGCACGTCTTTATAGACGAGCTGAAGCACGTCTTTATAGACGAGCTGAAGCACGTCTTTATAGACGAGCTGAAGACCACGTCTTTATAGACGAGCTGAAGACCACGTCTTTATAGACGAGCTGAAGACCACGTCTTTATAGACGAGCTGAAGACCACGTCTTTATAGACGAGCTGAAGACCACGTCTTTATAGACGAGCTGAAGCACGTTTTTATAGACGAGCTGAAGCACGTCTTTATAGACGAGCTGAAGCACGTCTTTATAGACGAGCTGACGCACGTCTTTATAGACGAGCTGACGCACGTCTTTATAGACGAGCTGAAGCACGTCTTTATAGACGAGCTGAAGCACGTCTTTATAGACGAGCTGAAGACCACGTCTTTATAGACGAGCTGAAGACCACGTCTTTATAGACGAGCTGAAGACCACGTCTTTATAGACGAGCTGAAGACCACGTCTTCATAGACGAGCTGAAGACCACGTCTTTATAGACGAGCTGAAGACCACGTCTTTATAGACGAGCTGAAGACCACGTCTTTATAGACGAGCTGAAGACCACGTCTTTATAGACGAGCTGAAGACCACGTCTTTATAGACGAGCTGAAGACCACGTCTTTATAGACGAGCTGAAGACCACGTCTTTATAGACGAGCTGAAGACCACGTCTTTATAGACGAGCTGAAGACCACGTCTTTATAGACGAGCTGAAGACCACGTCTTTATAGACGAGCTGAAGACCACGTCTTTATAGACGAGCTGAAGACCACGTCTTTATAGACGAGCTGAAGACCACGTCTTTATAGACGAGCTGAAGACCACGTCTTTATAGACGAGCTGAAGACCACGTCTTTATAGACGAGCTGAAGACCACGTCTTTATAGACGAGCTGAAGACCACGTCTTTATAGACGAGCTGAAGACCACGTCTTTATAGACGAGCTGAAGACCACGTCTTTATAGACGAGCTGAAGACCACGTCTTTATAGACGAGCTGAAGACCACGTCTTTATAGACGAGCTGAAGACCACGTCTTTATAGACGAGCTGAAGACCACGTCTTTATAGACGAGCTGAAGACCACGTCTTTATAGACGAGCTGAAGACCACGTCTTTATAGACGAGCTGAAGACCACGTCTTTATAGACGAGCTGAAGACCACGTCTTTATAGACGAGCTGAAGCACGTCTTTATAGACGAGCTGAAGCACGTCTTTATAGACGAGCTGAAGCACGTCTTTATAGACGAGCTGAAGCACGTCTTTATAGACGAGCTGAAGCACGTCTTTATAGACGAGCTGAAGCACGTCTTTATAGACGAGCTGAAGCACGTCTTTATAGACGAGCTGAAGCACGTCTTTATAGACGAGCTGAAGACCACGTCTTTATAAACGAGCTGAAGACCACGTCTTTATAGACGAGCTGAAGACCACGTCTTTATAGACGAGCTGAAGACCACGTCTTTATAGACGAGCTGAAGACCACGTCTTTATAGACGGGCTGAAGCACGTTTTTATAGACGAGCTGAAGCACGTCTTTATAGACGAGCTGAAGCACGTCTTTATAGACGAGCTGAAGCACGTCTTTATAGACGAGCTGACGCACGTCTTTATAGACGAGCTGACGCACGTCTTTATAGACGAGCTGAAGCACGTCTTTATAGACGAGCTGAAGCACGTCTTTATAGACGAGCTGAAGACCACGTCTTTATAGACGAGCTGAAGACCACGTCTTTATAGACGAGCTGAAGACCACGTCTTTATAGACGAGCTGAAGACCACGTCTTTATAGACGAGCTGAAGCACGTCTTTAAAGACGAGCTGAATCACGAAATTATTTATAGACGAGCTGAAGACAACGTCTTTATAGACGAGCTGAAGACCACGTCTTTATAGACGAGCTGAAGGCAACGTCTTTATAGACTAGCTGAAGGCCACGTCTTTATAGACGAACTGAAGCACGTCTTTGTAGACGAGCTGAAGCACGTTTTTATAGACGAGCTGAAGCACGTCTTTATAGACGAGCTGAAGCACGTCTTTATAGACGAGCTGAAGCACGTCTTTATAGACGAGCTGAAGCACGTCTTTATAGACGAGCTGAAGCACGTCTTTATAGACGAGCTGAAGCACGTCTTTATAGACGAGCTGACGCACGTCTTTATAGACGAGCTGAAGCACGTCTTTATAGACGAGCTGAAGCACGTCTTTATAGACGAGCTGAAGACCACGTCTTTATAGACGAGCTGAAGACCACGTCTTTATAGACGAGCTGAAGACCACGTCTTTATAGACGAGCTGAAGCACGTTTTTATAGACGAGCTGAAGCACGTCTTTATAGACGAGCTGAAGCACGTCTTTATAGACGAGCTGACGCACGTCTTTATAGACGAGCTGACGCACGTCTTTATAGACGAGCTGAAGCACGTCTTTATAGACGAGCTGAAGCACGTCTTTATAGACGAGCTGAAGACCACGTCTTTATAGACGAGCTGAAGACCACGTCTTTATAGACGAGCTGAAGACCACGTCTTTATAGACGAGCTGAAGACCACGTCTTCATAGACGAGCTGAAGACCACGTCTTCATAGACGAGCTGAAGACCACGTCTTTATAGACGAGCTGAAGACCACGTCTTTATAGACGAGCTGAAGACCACGTCTTTATAGACGAGCTGAAGACCACGTCTTTATAGACGAGCTGAAGACCACGTCTTTATAGACGAGCTGAAGACCACGTCTTTATAGACGAGCTGAAGACCACGTCTTTATAGACGAGCTGAAGACCACGTCTTTATAGACGAGCTGAAGACCACGTCTTTATAGACGAGCTGAAGACCACGTCTTTATAGACGAGCTGAAGACCACGTCTTTATAGACGAGCTGAAGACCACGTCTTTATAGACGAGCTGAAGACCACGTCTTTATAGACGAGCTGAAGACCACGTCTTTATAGACGAGCTGAAGACCACGTCTTTATAGACGAGCTGAAGACCACGTCCTTTATAGACGAGCTGAAGACCACGTCTTTATAGACGAGCTGAAGACCACGTCTTTATAGACGAGCTGAAGACCACGTCTTTATAGACGAGCTGAAGCACGTCTTTATAGGCGAGCTTAAGCACGTCTGGCTGAATAGATGTTTCCCATAGGGGAAACTTCAATTCAGCCTGGCTGAATAGATGTTTCCCATAGGAGAAACTTCAATTCAGCCCTATGGAAACATCTATTCAGCCAGGCTGAATTGAAGTTTCCCCATGGAAACGTCTATTCAGCCAGGCTGAATTGAAGTTTCCCCATGGAAACATATATTCAGCCAGGCTGAATTGAAGTTTCCCCAAGGAAACATCTATTCAGCCAGGCTGAAATGAAGTTTCCCCATGGAAACGTCTATTCAGCCAGGCTGAATTGAAGTTTCCCCATGGAAATATATATTCAGCCAGGCTGAATTGAAGTTTCCCGCTGGCTGAAACATATATTCAGCCTGGCTGAATAGATGTTTCCATGGGGCGTTGCTGAATAGATGTTTCCAAGGGGAAACTTCAATTCAGCCTGGCTGAATAGATGTTTCGATGGGGAAACTTCAATTCAGCCTGGCTGAATAGATGTTTCCTTGGGGAAACTTCAATTCAGCTTGGCTGAATAGATGTTTCCATGGGGAAACTTCAATTCAGTCTGCCTGAATAGATGTTTCCATGGGGAAACTTCAATTCGGCGTTGCTGAATAGATGTTTCAATGGAGAAACTTCAATTCAGCCTGGCTGAATAGATGTTTCCATAGGGAAACTTCAATTCAGCCTGGCTGAATAGATGGTTCCATTCGAAAACTTCAATTCAGCCTGGCTGAATAGATGTTTCCATTCGAAAACTTCAATTCAGCCTGGCTGAATAGATGTTTCCATGGAGAAACTTCAATTCAGCCTGGCTGAATAGATGTTTCCATGGGGAAACTTCAATTCAGCCTGGCTGAATAGATGTTTCCATGGGGAAACTTCAATTCAGCTTGGCTGAATAGATGTTTCCATAGGGGAAACTTCAATTCAGCCTGGCTGAATAGATGTTTCCATAGGAAAACTTCAATTCAGCCTGGCTGAATAGATGTTTCCATTCGGAAACTTCAATTCAGCCTGGCTGAATAGATGTTTCCATTCGAAAACTTCAATTCAGCCTGGCTTAATAGATGTTTCCATGGGGAAACTTCAATTCAGCCTGGCTGAATAGATGTTTCCATGGGGAAACTGGCTGAATAGATGTTTCCATAGGGGAAACTTCAATTCAGCCTGGCTGAATAGATGTTTCCATAGGGGAAACTTCAATTCAGCCTGGATGAATAGATGTTTCCATGGGTAAACTTCAGTTCAGCCTGGCTGAATAGATGTTTCAATGGAGAAACTTCAATTCAGCCTGGCTGAATAGATGTTTCCATGAATAGATGTTTCCATGGGGAAACTTCAATTCAGCTTGGCTGAATAGATGTTTCCATAGGGGAAACTTCAATTCAGCCTGGCTGAATAGATGTTTCCATAGGGGAAACTTCAATTCAGCCTGGATGAATAGATGTTTCCATGGGTAAACTTCAATTCAGCCTGGCTGAATAGATGTTTCAATGGAGAAACTTCAATTCAGCCTGGCTGAATAGATGTTTCCATAGGGGAAACTTCAATTCAGCCTGGCTGAATAGATGTTTCCATAGGGGAAACTTCAATTCAGCCTGGATGAATAGATGTTTCCATGGGTAAACTTCAATTCAGCCTGGCTGAATAGATGTTTCAATGGAGAAACTTCAATTCAGCCTGGCTGAATAGATGTTTCCATAGGGAAACTTCAATTCAGCCTGGCTGAATAGATGTTTCCATAGGGAAACTTCAATTCAGCCTGGCTGAATAGATGTTTCCATAGGGAAACTTCAATTCAGCCTGGCTGAATAGATGTTTCCATAGGGAAACTTCAATTAAGCCTGGCTGAATAGATGTTTCCATTCGAAAACTTCAATTCAGCCTGGCTGCTTTATAAAGATTATCTGCAGGTCTTTGAAATCCGTCCTTGCTCTTTAAATCCTCTTCACTGCAATGTCATTTCAATCATCCACATAAACTTTTTTAGAAAAGCTTCATCTCTAAGGTATGACATTTGGATTTTACTGCAAGACCAAAAAAAAAACAGTAGCTAGACTCATAATCGACAAAGAGTTTTAGAAGGAAGCTAAGTTAGAAGCATAAAGAAAAAAACGAAACCAAGACCAAAAACTAGTTGTCACTTTTGGTAACTCTATATCTGTTTGGTAGAACTTTGTGTGATAAAATACCTGTGTGAAAACTGAAACTAGAAAAATATGGAAGAGTATTTGCTGTTATAACTATATTTGTGTGTGTGTGTGTGAAGTGTAAGCATGGTATATTTTCCTTTTTGACAAATAAACCCAACTCTTGATGCTGCTGTTTGTCTTCTTTCATACACCACTTTAACACTGTCCCTGAGCCATGGCAGTGCCATGAAGTATGAAATTCTTGACTGCATCACGGCACAGCACAACCGGCGCATAATTTCCCAATGTAAAATATTATAGAGCTGGTTATGAGAGATATGTTTGTAGATATGATGTAGTATGTTTGGCTTGATGCACGAGCTGCATTACATTATTTGAGACCAGTCAAGCATATAAGTTATGTAAGCAGCGGCTCAGGATGTGTGCGATATGTGGGCACACATATAAAATCCAGTTAAACTCATAGGCAGGGATATCAGCAAATTATGTTGTCAAGGTTATTTACTATTTGGAAGGATATGAAATGAAAAAAATTTCGTTTTTAAAGGATTTTTATTTATAGATGTTTCAGGTTATTGGGGCTCAACTACATCGGATATTCCATCCATTTTTAGAATTGCATTTGATTTGAATTATTTGGACGCTATGAGAATGAAGAAAAGGATTAGGAGAAGGCGGCAAAACAATATATATTTTTAATATTATTCCACGAGATTGACCCATTTGGAGGTAAACGTTCAAAAACATTTTTTTTCTTATTCCGCCTTTCGAATTTTCTTTTAATTTTCAATACCAAATTTAACTTTATTAGAAAACAAGAAATACCAACCATCCTTCCAACATAAAGAATTATGTTTTAAAACATATTTTTTTTAAATAATTCCTTTGAACCTCTCAGAGGTAGGTACACATGTAATTTGTCTTATGTGGTTGTAAGCTTTAGCTTTTATTATCTTCGGTTTATTCTATTTTAATTAAAAAACAAAAAAGCATATTTTTCTCCCCTAATTTTTAGAGAAAATGAAACTACAAATTACACACACACTCTCACACAAAAACACACACAGTCACAATGCAAATAACTAAACAAATTATTTTCAGTTAACAACAATTTCTGTATTCTCAAGCAACAAAAACAATTTTTCATAAAACAAAACCATAAATTCTTTACATTTTTTTTTGGTCCCCTATCTCCTGCATGTTGTGGCTGCAGCCGCAGCAGATAAACGAAAGAGTAAAAGTGAAATTTTTGTAACAAATCTGACAGAAAGAAATATTTCATATGAAAAACCTAATCAAATCTTCAGGTAAATGGAAACAAGTAACAACAGCACTAAGTTTGGCCGGACTGGTTGCCCTTTACGAAAAAGAATATGGTGATGGAAAGAGAGACTGGTGTTATATAACATTGGTTTACTCTACTTTACAAAAAACAGATTTAGAAAATCAGGGGCGAAAACTGTTCTTTGTCACCTGCAAGAATAATTTCCTTTATAAAAACTTTTTCTGAGAGGAAGGGTGCTTCCATAGACTCTTTCTGAAAGAAAGGGTACCGCTATAGAACCTTCCTCTAGGAAAGGGTGCTTCTATAGACTCTTTCTGTAAGAAAGTGTCCTTCTGTAGACCCTTTTTTGAGAATGGGTCCTTTTATAGACCATTTCTTGAGAAAGGGTGCTCCTATAGACCCTGCCTGGAAGAAAGGGTGCTACAATAGACCCTTTCTGAAAGAGAGGGTGCTCCATAGACCCTTTCTAGAAGAAAGGGTGCTTCTATAGACCCTTTCTGGAAGAAAGGGTGCTCCTATAGACCCTTTCTGGAAGAAAGGGTGCTCCTATAGACCCTTTCTGGAAGAAAGGGTGCTCCTATAGACCCTTCCTGGAAGAAAGGGTGCTCCTATAGACCCTTTCAGGAAGAAAGGGTGCTCCTATAGACCCTTTCTGGAAGAAAGGGTGCTCCTATAGACCCTTTCTGGAAGAAAGGGTGCTCCTATAGACCCTTTCTGGAAGAAAGGGTGCTCCTATAGACCCTTTCTGGAAGAAAGGGTGCTCCTATAGACCCTTTCTGGAAGAAAGGGTGCTCCTATAGACCCTTTCTGGAAGAAAGGGTGCTCCTATAGACCCTTTCTGGAAGAAAGGGTGCTCCTATAGACCCTTTCTGGAAGAAAGGGTGCTCCTATAGACCCTGCCTGGAAGAAAGGGTGCTCCATAGAGCCTTTCTGGACGAAAGGGTGCTCCTATAGACCCTGCCTGGAAGAAAGGGTGCTCCATAGAGCCTTTCTGGAAAAAGGAGTGCTCCTATAGACATTTTCTGGAAGAAAGGGTGCTCCTATAGACACTTTCTGGAAAAAAAGGGTTCTCCTATAAACCCTTCCTCTTAAAACGTTGCTTCTATAGACCCTTTCTGGAAGAAACGGTGCTTCTATAAACCCTTCCTCTAAGAAAGGGTGCTTCTATAAACCCTTCCCCTGCCTGGAAGAAAGGGTGCTACAATATACCTTTCTACAAGAAAGGGTGCTCCATAGAGCCTTTCTAGAAAAAAGGGTGCTCCTATAGACCCTTTCTGGAAGAAAGGGTGCTTTTATAGACCCTGCCTGGAAGAAAGGGTGCTCTTATAGACCCTGCCTGGAAAAAAGGGTTCTTCTATAAACCCTTCCTCTTAGAAAGGGTGCTTCTATAAACCCTTCCTCTAACAAAGGGTGCTTCTAGAAACCCTTCCTCTAACAAAGGGTGCTTATATAAACCTTCCTCTAACAAAGGGTGCTTCTAGAAACCCTTCCTCTAACAAAGGGTGCTTATATAAACCCTTCCTCTAATTAAGGGTGCTTCTATAAACCCTTCCTCTAACAAAGGGTACTTCTAGAAACCCTTCCTCTAACAAAGGGTGCTTCTAGAAACCCTTCCTCTAACAAAGGGTGCTTCTAGAAACCCTTCCTCTAACAAAGGGTGCTTCTATAAACCCTTCTTCTTAGAAAGGGTGCTTCTAGAAACCCTTCTTCTTAGAAAGGCTGCTTCTATAAACCCTTCTTCTTAGAAAGGGTGCTTCTATAAACCCCTCTTCTTAGAAAGGGTGCTTCTATAAACCCTTCTTCTTAGAAAGGGTGCTTCTATAAACCCTTCTTCTTAGAAAGGGTGCTTCTATAAACCCTTCTTCTTAGAAAGGGTGCTTCTATAAACCCTTCTTCTTAGAAAGGGTGCTTCTATAAACCCTTCTTCTTAGAAAGGGTGCTTCTATAAACCCTTCTTCTTAGAAAGGGTGCTTCTATAAACCCTTCTTCTTAGAAAGGGTGCTTCTATAAACCCTTCTTCTTAGAAAGGGTGCTTCTATAAACCCTTCTTCTTAGAAAGGGTGCTTCTATAAACCCTTCTTCTTAGAAAGGGTGCTTCTATAAACCCTTCTTCTTAGAAAGGGTGCTTCTATAAACCCTTCTTCTTAGAAAGGGTGCTTCTATGAACCCTTCTTCTTAGAAAGGGTACTTCTATAAACCCTTCTTCTTAGAAAGGGTGCTTCTATAAACCCTTCTTCTTAGAAAGGGTGCTTCTATAAACCCTTCTTCTTAGAAAGGGTGCTTCTATAAACCCTTCTTCTTAGAAATGGTGCTTCTATAAACCCTTCTTCTTAGAAAGGGTACTTCTATAAACCCTTCTTCTTAGTAAGGGTGCTTCTATAAACCCTTCTTCTTAGAAAGGGTGCTTCTATAAACCCTTCTTCTTAGAAAGGGTGCTTCTATAAACCCTTCTTCTTAGAAAGGGTGCTTCTATAAACCCTTCTTCCTAGAAAGGGTGCTTCTATAAACCCTTCTTCTTAGAAAGGGTGCTTCTATAAACCCTTCTTCTTAGAAAGGGTACTTCTATAAACCCTTCTTCTTAGAAAGGGTACTTCTATAAACCCTTCTTCTTAGAAAGGGTGCTTCTATAAACCCTTCTTCTTAGAAAGGGTGCTTCTATAAACCCTTCTTCTTAGAAAGGGTGCTTCTATAAACCCTTCTTCTTAGAAAGGGTGCTTCTATAAACCCTTCTTCTTAGAAAGGGTGCTTCTATAAACCCTTCTTCTTAGAAAGGGTGCTTCTATAAACCCTTCTTCTTAGAAAGGGTACTTCTATAAACCCTTCTTCTTAGAAAGGGTACTTCTATAAACCCTTCTTCTTAGAAAGGGTGCTTCTATAAACCCTTCTTCTTAGAAAGGGTGCTTCTATAAACCCTTCTTCTTAGAAAGGGTGCTTCTATAAACCCTTCTTCTTAGAAAGGGTGCTTCTATAAACCCTTCTTCTTAGAAAGGGTACTTCTATAAACCCTTCTTCTTAGAAAGGGTACTTCTATAAACCCTTCTTCTTAGAAAGGGTACTTCTATAAACCCTTCTTCTTAGAAAGGGTGCTTCTATAAACCCTTCTTCTTAGAAAGGGTGCTTCTATAAACCCTTCTTCTTAGAAAGGGTGCTTCTATAAACCCTTCTTCTTAGAAAGGGTACTTCTATAAACCCTTCTTCTTAGAAAGGGTGCTTCTATAAACCCTTCTTCTTAGAAAGGGTGCTTCTATAAACCCTTCATCTTAGAAAGGGTGCTTCTATAAACCCTTCTTCTTAGAAAGGGTGCTTCTATAAACCCTTCTTCTTAGAAAGGGTGCTTCTATAAACCCTTCTTCTTAGAAAGGGTGATTCTATAAACCCTTCCTGGGGTCTAGTGTGTTCCTATAGACCCTCTTTGGAAGAAAGGGTGCTGCTATAGACCCTTTGTGGAAGAAAGGGTGCTCCTATAGACCCTTTTTGGAAGAAAGTGTGCTCCTATAGACCCTTTTTGGAAGAAAGGGTGCTCCTATAGACCCTTTTTGGAAGAAAGGGTGCTGCTATAGACCCTTTGTGGAAGAAAGGGTGCTCCTATAGACCCTTTTTGGAAGAAAGGGTGCTCCTATAGACCCTTTTTGGAAGAAAGGGTGCTCCTATAGACCCTTTTTGGAAGAAAGGGTGCTCCTATAGACCCTTTCTGGGGTCTAGTGTGTTCCTATAGACCCTTTTTGGAAGAAAGGGTGCTGCTATAGACCCTTTGTGGAAGAAAGGGTGCTCCTATAGACCCTTTTTGGAAGAAAGGGTGCTCCTTCAGACCCTTTTTGGAAGAAAGGTTGCTCCTATAGACCCTTTTTGGAAGAAAGGTTGCTCCTATAGACCCTTTCTGGGGTCTAGTGTGTTCCTATAGACCCTTTTTGGAAGAAAGGGTGCTGCTATAGACCCTTTGTGGAAGAAAGGGTGCTCCTATAGACCCTTTTTGGAAGAAAGGGTGCTGCTATAGACACTTTTTGGAAGAAAGGGTGCTCCTATAGACCCTTTTTGGAAGAAAGGGTGCTCCTATAGACCCTTTTTCGGAAGAAAGGTTGCTCCTATAGACCCTTTTTGGAAGAAAGGGTGCTCCTATAGACCCTTTTTGGAAGAAAGGGTGCTCCTATAGACCCTTTTTGGAAGAAAGGGTGCTCCTATAGACCCTTTTTCGGAAGAAAGGTTGCTCCTATAGACCCTTTTTGGAAGAAAGGTTGCTCCTATAGACCCTTTCTGGGGTCTAGGGTGTTCCTATAGACCCTTTTTTGAAGAAAGGGTGCTCCTATAGACGCTTTTTGGAAGAAAGGGTGCTCCTATAGACCCTTTTTGGAAGAAAAGGTGCTCCTATAGACCCTTTTTGGAAGGAAGGGTGCTCCTACAGACCCTTTTTGGAAGAAAGGGTGCTTCTAATCACAATTTCTTTAAGGAAGGGAGCTTTCACAGACCCTTTATGAAAGACGTGCTTCAATTAGTCTATATAGACGTGCTTCAGCTTCTATAAAGGCGTTTTAAACGCATCTTTCTAGAAGACGACCTGCAATGCGTTTAAAAAGACGTCCTTAAGCACGTCTATAGAGACGTGCTTCAGCTCGTCTTTATATAAGACGACCTTCAGTTCGTATTTATATAAGATGACCTTCAGTGCGTCTTTATAGAAGACGTGCTTCAGCTCGTTTATAGAGACGTGCTTCAGCTCGTCTATAAACACGTGTTTCAGCTCGTCTATAGAGACGTGCTTCAGCTCGTCTATAGAGACGTGCTTCAGCTCGTCTATAGAGACGTGCATCAGCTCGTCTTTAGAGACGTGCTTCAGCTCGTCTATAGAGACGTGCTTCAGCTCGTCTATAGAGACGTGCTTCAGCTCGTCTATAGAGACGTGCTTCAGCTCGTCTTTAGAGACGTGCTTCAGCTCGTCTATAGAGACGTGCTTCAGCTCGTCTATAGAGACGTGCTTCAGCTCGTCTATAGAGACGTGCTTCAGCTCGTCTATAGAGACGTGCTTCAGCTCGTCTATAGAGACGTGCTTCAGCTCGTCTATAGAGACGTGCTTCAGCTCGTCTATAGAGACGTGCTTCAGCTCGTCTATAGAGACGTGCTTCAGCTCGTCTATAGAGACGTGCTTCAGCTCGTCTATAGAGACGTGCTTCAGCTCGTCTATAGAGACGTGCTTCAGCTCGTCTATAGAGACGTGCTTCAGCTCGTCTATAGATACGTGCTTCAGCTCCTCTATAGATACGTGCTTCAGCTCGTGTATAGAGACGTGCTTCAGCTCGTCTATAGAGACGTGCTTCAGCTCGTCTATAGAGACGTGCTTCAGCTCGTCTATAGAGACGTGCTTCAGCTCGTCTATAGAGACGTGCTTCAGCTGGTCTATAGAGACTTGCTACAGCTCGTCTATAGAGGCGTGCTTCAGCTCGTCTATAGAGAAGTGCTTCAGCTTGTCTCTAAAGCACTTCCTTCAGCTTACCCATAAATAGGCCCTTCAACTCATCTACATATGTCTGTAAAATACAAACAAATCCATTCTCATTTCCAAATAAGATATTGCATATAAAACCATCAGTATATGTTAGTGGTACTCCACAGAAAAGTTATGTTTAATTATTCACAGTTATGGGTAGAGAAAGAAAAAAAAGGCAACTTACCTCTTTTCGTATTTATTCCATTTTTACCACATTTGTCTAGAAAAGTTGCAAACCCATGATAAACTAACAACAGCAATAACTTTATTGTAACTTTTGGGTTAGTTTTGTTGTGTGTGTGTGTGTGTGGTGTTCTCACATTTTTTGGTATGCTGCTGATAAACCATAAACCTTGAATGACAAAAGAAAAATTGTTTCATATTATATTGTCATTTCGGAGAAAGGGTAAATAATTTTTGGTGAGATGGTGTCTACATAGTCGGTAAAAATTATATTCTACTATGTGAGACCACGCCCTTCCAGCGACTATAAAGGGAGCTATCAATTGAGACTTTAGAAGAGTACATAGTGGTTTTTATAAGAAACCTGTTGATCTTTTAGAGAAAATCCATAAAATCTTTCGTTACCGTCTATAAATTCGGTCTTCAACGGGCATAAAAACAAGCACTTCATCATGTCTCTAGACACCTTCTCAACGTGCCTATTTAAAATGACGAGTCTATAGTGAATCCCACCATGACTATAGATATATTACAGCCAACAATGCCACCCTTTGTAGATTTTCCCGAGACTCCGTTTAGAGTATTTATTTATTTTTGGAAAAAATATTTTGTCATCATAAATTTTTCACACATTCATGAGATTCTCTGTTCTCGTCTATCTCTGAGTCATTATATTTTGCAAATTGTTGTTAGCATTTCAAAAAAAAAAAAAAAAAAAAAAATATGTGGAAAAGTGTTTCCAAGATATGCAGACTTGGACTAGGGCATCATCACTAACCATAGAAAGTAGAAAAACCAAAAACTACAAACTAAACCAAATAAAAATGAAATATTAGAAATAGTAACTATGCATCCGTAGCCCAGCCCCTATTCCATGGATTGGGTGGTAAAAATGCCATTCAGGTGAAATAATAAATAAAAACACATATTTATTACTACATTCATGTATTGCTCTTGTTGTTGTTGGTTATTTTACATTCAACTATCACACTTGGGTCATACTTCATATCTTTAGCTTAGCTCTTATAGTGATTTCCCTTTAAAAGGGTCACCTAAGGTAGGTTAAAATAAAATTTCTTCATTTTTCGAAATAATTTTTCATGTCTTCTTTCAGCAGAACACAGAGAACCCATTTATCAAGAGATTAAAAATAATTTTCCTCGTTACCAGACCCAGGAACACAGAATGTGGGGGAGAGGGGGTGATAGTGTGGCACACAAAAATATGTTTAAATAAAAAAGCAAAAACAAATTAAACTGGAAATAATTGAAATTTTTTTTGAAAAGTGAATTTATGGTTACTTTTGGTGACTAATTGAAAAAGAAGGAAGATTATGGGCATTGCATGCAGGTGGGTTACATGGAGAGGAAATATTCCAAATGTAACAGAGCCTAACACAAAGTTGAATTACACATAAATGTAATATGGGCCTATAAAACCCTTGGTGGAGAAACGTTTAATAAACTATAAAAGACACCCTAAAGGGAAACAAAATTAAACATGCCTTCACAGACGAGCTGAAGCACGTCTTTATAGACGAGCTGAAGCACGTCCTTATAGACGAGCTGAAGCACATCTTTATAGACGAGCTGAAGCACGCCTTTATAGACGAGCTTAAGCACGTCTTTATAGATGAGCTGAAGCACGTCTTTATAGACGAGCTGAAGCACGTCCTTATAGACGAGCTGAAGCACATCTTTATAGACGAGCTGAAGCACGCCTTTATAGACGAGCTTAAGCACGTCCTTATAGATGAGCTGAAGCACGTCTTTATAGACGAGCTGAAGCACGTCTTTATAGACGAGCTGAAGCACGTCTTTATAGACGAGCTGAAGCACGTCTTTATAGACGAGCTGAAGCACGTCTTTATAGACGAGCTGAAGCACGTCTTTATAGACGAGCTGAAGCACGTCTTTATAGACGAGCTGAAGCACGTCTTTATAGACGAGCTGAAGCACGTCCTTACATACGAGCTGAATAACGTCTTTATAAACGAGCTGAAGCACGTCTTTATAGACGAGCTGAAGCACGTCTTTATGGACGAGCTGAAGCACGTCTTTATGGACGAGCTGAAGCACGTATTTATAGACTAGCTGAAGCACGTTTTTATAGACGAGCTGAAGCACGTTTTTATAGACGAGCTGAAGCACGTCTTTATAGACGAGCTGAAGCACGTCTTTATAGACGAGCTGAAGCACGTCTTTATAGACGAGCTGAAGCACGTCTTTATAGACGAGCTGGAGCTTGTCGTTATAGACGAGCTGAAGCACGTCCTTATATACGAGCTGAAGCACGTCCTTATATACGAGCTGAAGCACGTCTTTATAGACGAGCTGAGGCACGTCTTTATAGACGAGCTGAAGCACGTCCTTATATACGAACTGAAGCACGTCTTTATAGACGAGCTGAGGCCAGTCTTTATAGACGAGCTGAAAGACGTCCTTATAGACAAAATGAAGCACGTCTTGCAGCACGTCTTTGTAGACTAGGTGAAGCACGTCTTTGTAGACGAGCCGAAGCACGTCATTATAGACAAACTAAAGCACGTCTTGCAGCACGTATTTATAGACGAGCTGAAGCACGTCTTTATACACGAGCTGAAGGACGTCTAAATAGACGAGCTGAAGCACGTCTTTATAGACGAGGTAAAGCACGTCTATATAGACGAGCTGAAGCACGTCTTTATAGAGGAGCTGAAGCAAGTCGTTATAGACGATCTGCAGCATGTCTTTATAGACCAGTTGGAGCACGTCTCCATAGACAAACTGATGCACGTCTCCATAGACGAGCTGAAGCACGTCTCCATAGACGGGCTGAAACACGTCTCCATAGACGGGCTGAAACACGTCTCCATAGACGGGCTGAAACACGTCTCCATAGACGGGCTGAAACACGTTTCCATAGACAAGCCGAACCACGTCTCAAAATAGGTTTTCTTAAAAAAATGTTTAAGTTATGTTCACTTCATCATCAGGATTGATGGTAAGGCCACAGTAGACCACCTTTCACTAGTTCTTCATGATGTTTTGCTTTTGATATAAATTTTTCTTTTATTTCTTCTGATACTTCAACACTTTAACTTCAACTATTTTTTTGGACTAAGGTGTCAAACGACACATTTAATAAAGAAAGTTTTTGTAGCTCATTTCAGTTCAGTTCAAGAGCACTAATCCCCAACCTCTATTAGTTTTACTTCCATTTGTTTTCAAAGAGTTGCTACAGATTTTCTCCTTTACAAGGGCCTTAGCTTTGGCCACACATAGATTGGTTGGTTGAACACCTTAAATTCACAGAAAAAACTCCTCTTCTGGCTAATAAAGTTAAAAACTAAGTTTAATTGACATTTTAGACATTTTTCTTATATCCCTTTTTCTTGGGTTTCTTTTTTCCTTACAAAACCAGTGAACGATAAGAATGTTCACCTTCTTATTGTAGAAGTGTCACATAGATGAAAGACATTATTAGTGTCAACCAGCAAGCACTTGGTCATTGGTTTTGTTGGTGGGTGTGTGAGTAGTGTAATGGAAGAAAGGTTAAGTTAATGTGTCAAATGTTAAGTTTTTGATTTTGATTGTGGTGATAAGAGAACATTTATTTAAGGTTAGAGTTGGAAATTAGTTTTTGATCCTTTGGCTACTTTAAGAAGAGATGTGAAAGGAGATGTAATCGAAAGTAATACCAACAGGAAAGACGAAATATTCTTACAAAGATATGAAAGTCATTTGGTTTCATACCTTCCACAAAGCGTGGATTTTTAAAGAATATTTTTCCAAGCTAAACACAACAGACCACAAAGCGTGGATTTTTAAAGAATATTTTTCCAAGCTAAACACAGACCACATAGCGTGGATTTTTAAAGAATATTTTTCCAAGCTAAACACAGACCACAAAGCGTGGATTTTTAAAGAATATTTTTCCAAGCTAAACACAGACCACATAGCGTGGATTTTTAAAGAATATTTTTCCAAGCTAAACACAGACCACAAAGCGTGGATTTTTAAAGAATATTTTTCCAAGCTAAACACAGACCACAAAGCGTGGATTTTTAAAGAATATTTTTCCAAGCTAAACACAGACCACAAAGCGTGGATTTTTAAAGAATATTTTTCCATGGTAAACACAGACCACGAAGCGTGGATTTTTAAAGAATATTTTTCCAAGATAAACACAGACCACAAAGCGTGGATTTTTAAAGAATATTTTTCCAAGCTAAACACAGACCACAAAGCGTGGATTTTTAAAGAATATTTTTCGAAGCTAAACACAGACCACAAATCGTGGATTTTTAAAGAATATTTTTCCAAGCTAAACACAGACCACAAAGCGTGGATTTTTAAAGAATATTTTTCCAAGCTAAACACAGACCACAAAGCGTGGATTTTTAAAGAATATTTTTCTAAGGTAAACACAGACCACAAAGCGTGGATTTTTAAAGAATATTTTTCCATGGTAAACACAGGCCACAATGCGTGGATTTTTAAAGAATATTTTCCAAGCTAAACACAGGCCACAAAGCTTGGATTTTTAAAGAATATTTTTTCCAAGGTAAACACAGGCCACAATGCGTGGATTTTTAAAGAATATTTTCCAAGCTAAACACAGGCCACAAAGCTTGGATTTTTAAAGAATATTTTTTCCAAGGTAAACACAGACCACAAAGCGTGGATTTTTAAAGAATATTTTTCCATGGTAAACACAGGCCACAAAGCGTGGATTTTTAAACAATATTTTTCTATGGTAAACACAGGCCACAAAGCGTGGATTTTTAAAGAATATTTTTCCAAGCTAAACACAGACCACAAAGCGTGGATTTTTAAAGAATATTTTTCCAAGCTAAACACAGACCACAAAGCGTGGATTTTTAAAGAATATTTTTCCAAGCTAAACACAGACCACAAAGCCTGGATTTTTAAAGAATATTTTTCCAAGCTAAACACAGACCACAAAGCGTGGATTTTTAAAGAATATTTTTCCAAGCTAAACACAGACCACAAATCGTGGATTTTTAAAGATTATTTTCCCTAGGTAAACACAGACCACAAATCGTGGATTTTTAAAGAATATTTTCCCTAGGTAAACACAGACCAAAAATCGTGGATTTTTAAAGAATATTGTTCCAAGGTAAACACAGTCCACAAAGCGTGGATTTTTAAAGATTTCCAAGGTAAACACAGGCCACAAAGCGTGGATTTTTAAAGACCACAAAGCGTGGATTTTTAAAGAATATTTTTCCAAGCTAAACACAGACCACAAAGCGTGGATTTTTAAAGACCACAAAGCGTGGATTTTTAAAGAATATTTTTCCAAGCTAAACACAGACCACAAAGCGTGGATTTTTAAAGACCACAAAGCGTGGATTTTTAAAGAATATTTTTCCAAGCTAAACACAGACCACAAAGCGTGGATTTTTAAAGAATATTTTTCCAAGCTAAACACAGACCACAAAGCGTGGATTTTTAAAGACCACAAAGCGTGGATTTTTAAAGAATATTTTTCCAAGCTAAACACAGACCACAAAGCGTGGATTTTTAAAGACCACAAAGCGTGGATTTTTAAAGAATATTTTTCCAAGCTAAACACAGACCACAAAGCGTGGATTTTTAAAGACCACAAAGCGTGGATTTTTAAAGAATATTTTTCCAAGCTAAACACAGACCACAAAGCGTGGATTTTTAAAGACCACAAAGCGTGGATTTTTAAAGAATATTTTTCCAAGCTAAACACAGACCACAAAGCGTGGATTTTTAAAGACCACAAAGCGTGGATTTTTAAAGAATATTTTTCCAAGCTAAACACAGACCACAAAGCGTGGATTTTTAATGAATATTTTTCCAAGCTAAACACAGACCACAAAGCGTGGATTTTTAAAGACCACAAAGCGTGGATTTTTAAAGACCACAAAGCGTGGATTTTTAAAGAATATTTTTCCAAGCTAAACACAGACCACAAAGCGTGGATTTTTAAAGACCACAAAGCGTGGATTTTTAAAGAATATTTTTCCAAGCTAAACACAGACCACAAAGCGTGGATTTTTAAAGACCACAAAGCGTGGATTTTTAAAGAATATTTTTCCAAGCTAAACACAGACCACAAAGCCTGGATTTTTAAAGAATATTTTTCCAAGCTAAACACAGACCACAAAGCGTGGATTTTTAAAGAATATTTTTCCAAGCTAAACACAGACCACAAATCGTGGATTTTTAAAGATTATTTTCCCTAGGTAAACACAGACCACAAATCGTGGATTTTTAAAGAATATTTTCCCTAGGTAAACACAGACCAAAAATCGTGGATTTTTAAAGAATATTGTTCCAAGGTAAACACAGTCCACAAAGCGTGGATTTTTAAAGATTTTAAAGATTTCCAAGGTAAACACAGGCCACAAAGCGTGGATTTTTAAAGACCACAAAGCGTGGATTTTTAAAGAATATTTTTCCAAGCTAAACACAGACCACAAAGCGTGGATTTTTAAAGACCACAAAGCGTGGATTTTTAAAGAATATTTTTCCAAGCTAAACACAGACCACAAAGCGTGGATTTTTAAAGAATATTTTTCCAAGCTAAGCACAGACCACAAAGCGTGGATTTTTAAAGACCACAAAGCGTGGATTTTTAAAGAATATTTTTCCAAGCTAAACACAGACCACAAAGCGTGGATTTTTAAAGAATATTTTTCCAAGCTAAACACAGACCACAAAGCGTGGATTTTTAAAGACCACAAAGCGTGGATTTTTAAAGACCACAAAGCGTGGATTTTTAAAGACCACAAAGCGTGGATTTTTAAAGAATATTTTTCCAAGCTAAACACAGACCACAAAGCGTGGATTTTTAAAGACCACAAAGCGTGGATTTTTAAAGAATATTTTTCCAAGCTAAACACAGACCACAAAGCGTGGATTTTTAAAGACCACAAAGCGTGGATTTTTAAAGAATATTTTTCCAAGCTAAACACAGTCCACAAAGCGTGGATTTTTAAAGACCACAAAGCGTGGATTTTTAAAGAATATTTTCCAAGCTAAACACAGACCACAAAGCGTGGATTTTTAAAGAATATTTTTCCAAGCTACTCACAGACCACAAAGCGTGGATTTTTAAAGACCACAAAGCGTGGATTTTTAAAGACCACAAAGCGTGGATTTTTAAAGAATATTTTTCCAAGCTAAACACAGACCACAAAGCGTGGATTTTTAAAGACCACAAAGCGTGGATTTTTAAAGAATATTTTTCCAAGCTAAACACAGACCACAAAGCGTGGATTTTTAAAGAATATTTTTCCAAGCTAAACACAGACCACAAAGCGTGGATTTTTAAAGAATATTTTTCCAAGCTAAACACAGACCACAAAGCGTGGATTTTTAAAGAATATTTTTCCAAGCTAAACACAGACCACAAAGCGTGGATTTTTAAAGACCACAAAGCGTGGATTTTTAAAGAATATTTTTCCAAGCTAAACACAGACCACAAAGCGTGGATTTTTAAAGACCACAAAGCGTGGATTTTTAAAGAATATTTTTCCAAGCTAAACACAGACCACAAAGCGTGGATTTTTAAAGACCACAAAGCGTGGATTTTTAAAGAATATTTTTCCAAGCTAAACACAGACCACAAAGCGTGGATTTTTAAAGGACCACAAAGCGTGGATTTTTAAAGAATATTTTTCCAAGCTAAACACAGACCACAAAGCGTGGATTTTTAAAGACCACAAAGCGTGGATTTTTAAAGACCACAAAGCGTGGATTTTTAAAGAATATTTTTCCAAGCTAAACACAGACCACAAAGCGTGGATTTTTAAAGACCACAAAGCGTGGATTTTTAAAGAATATTTTTCCAAGCTAAACACAGACCACAAAGCGTGGATTTTTAAAGACCACAAAGCGTGGATTTTTAAAGAATATTTTTCCAAGCTAAACACAGACCACAAAGCGTGGATTTTTAAAGAATATTTTTCCAAGCTAAACACAGACCACAAAGCGTGGATTTTTAAAGAATATTTTTCCAAGCTAAACACAGACCACAAAGCGTGGATTTTTAAAGAATATTTTTCCAAGCTAAACACAGACCACAAAGCGTGGATTTTTAAAGAATATTTTTCCAAGCTAAACACAGACCACAAAGCGTGGATTTTTAAAGACCACAAAGCGTGGATTTTTAAAGAATATTTTTCCAAGGTAAACACAGGCCACAAAGCGTGGATTTTTAAAGACCACAAAGCGTGGATTTTTAAAGAATATTTTTCCAAGCTAAACACAGACCACAAAGCGTGGATTTTTAAAGACCACAAAGCGTGGATTTTTAAAGAATATTTTTCCAAGCTAAACACAGACCACAAAGCGTGGATTTTTAAAGACCACAAAGCGTGGATTTTTAAAGAATATTTTTCCAAGCTAAACACAGACCACAAAGCGTGGATTTTTAAAGAATATTTTTCCAAGCTAAACACAGACCACAAAGCGTGGATTTTTAAAGACCACAAAGCGTGGATTTTTAAAGACCACAAAGCGTGGATTTTTAAAGACCACAAAGCGTGGATTTTTAAAGAATATTTTTCCAAGCTAAACACAGACCACAAAGCGTGGATTTTTAAAGACCACAAAGCGTGGATTTTTAAAGAATATTTTTCCAAGCTAAACACAGACCACAAAGCGTGGATTTTTAAAGACCACAAAGCGTGGATTTTAAAGAATATTTTTCCAAGCTAAACACAGTCCACAAAGCGTGGATTTTTAAAGACCACAAAGCGTGGATTTTTAAAGAATATTTTCCAAGCTAAACACAGACCACAAAGCGTGGATTTTTAAAGAATATTTTTCCAAGCTACTCACAGACCACAAAGCGTGGATTTTTAAAGACCACAAAGCGTGGATTTTTAAAGACCACAAAGCGTGGATTTTTAAAGACCACAAAGCGTGGATTTTTAAAGAATATTTTTCCAAGCTAAACACAGACCACAAAGCGTGGATTTTTAAAGACCACAAAGCGTGGATTTTTAAAGAATATTTTTCCAAGCTAAACACAGACCACAAAGCGTGGATTTTTAAAGAATATTTTTCCAAGCTAAACACAGACCACAAAGCGTGGATTTTTAAAGACCACAAAGCGTGGATTTTTAAAGAATATTTTTCCAAGCTAAACACAGACCACAAAGCGTGGATTTTTAAAGACCACAAAGCGTGGATTTTTAAAGAATATTTTTCCAAGCTAAACACAGACCACAAAGCGTGGATTTTTAAAGACCACAAAGCGTGGATTTTTAAAGAATATTTTTCCAAGCTAAACACAGACCACAAAGCGTGGATTTTTAAAGACCACAAAGCGTGGATTTTTAAAGAATATTTTTCCAAGCTAAACACAGACCACAAAGCGTGGATTTTTAAAGACCACAAAGCGTGGATTTTTAAAGAATATTTTTCCAAGCTAAACACAGACCACAAAGCGTGGATTTTTAAAGACCACAAAGCGTGGATTTTTAAAGAATATTTTTCCAAGCTAAACACAGACCACAAAGCGTGGATTTTTAAAGACCACAAAGCGTGGATTTTTAAAGAATATTTTTCCAAGCTAAACACAGACCACAAAGCGTGGATTTTTAAAGACCACAAAGCGTGGATTTTTAAAGAATATTTTTCCAAGCTAAACACAGACCACAAAGCGTGGATTTTTAAAGAATATTTTTCCAAGCTAAACACAGACCACAAAGCGTGGATTTTAAAGAATATTTTTCCAAGCTAAACACAGACCACAAAGCGTGGATTTTTAAAGAATATTTTTCCAAGCTAAACACAGACCACAAAGCGTGGATTTTTAAAGAATATTTTTCCAAGCTAAACACAGACCACAAAGCGTGGATTTTTAAAGACCACAAAGCGTGGATTTTTAAAGAATATTTTTCCAAGCTAAACACAGACCACAAAGCGTGGATTTTTAAAGACCACAAAGCGTGGATTTTTAAAGAATATTTTTCCAAGCTAAACACAGACCACAAAGCGTGGATTTTTAAAGAATATTTTTCCAAGCTAAACACAGACCACAAAGCGTGGATTTTTAAAGAATATTTTTCATGGTAAACACATACCACAAAGCGTGGATTTTTAAAGAATATTTTTCCAAGCTAAACACAGACCACAAAGCGTGGATTTTTAAAGAATATTTTTCCAAGCTAAACACAGACCACAGAGCGTGGATTTTTATAGAATATTTTCCATGGTAAACACAGACCACAAAGCGTGGATTTTTAAAGAATATTTTTCCATGGTAAACACATACCACAAAGCATGGATTTTTAAAGAATATTTTTCCATGGTAAACACATACCACAAAGCGTGGATTTTTAAAGAATATTTTTCCAAGCTAAACACAACAGACCACAAAGCGTGGATTTTTAAAGAATATTTTTCCAAGCTAAACACAACAGACCACAAAGCGTGGATTTTTAAAGAATATTTTTCCAAGCTAAACACAGACCACAAAGCGTGGATTTTTAAAGAATATTTTTCCAAGCTAAACACAACAGACCACAAAGCGTGGATTTTTAAAGAATATTTTTCCAAGCTAAACACAACAGACCACAAAGCGTGGATTTTTAAAGAATATTTTTCCAAGCTAAACACAACAGACCACAAAGCGTGGATTTTTAAAGAATATTTTTCCAAGCTAAACACAACAGACCACAAATCGTGGATTTTTAAAGAATATTTTTCCAAGCTAAGCACAACAGACCACAAAGCGTGGATTTTTAAAGAATATTTTTCCAAGCTAAACACAACAGACCACAAATCGTGGATTTTTAAAGAATATTTTTCCAAGCTAAACACAACAGACCACAAATCGTGGATTTTTAAAGAATATTTTTCCAAGCTAAACACAGACCACAAAGCGTGGATTTTTAAAGAATATTTTTCCAAGCTAAACACAGACCACAAAGCGTGGATTTTTAAAGAATATTTTTCCAAGCTAAACACAGACCACAAAGCGTGGATTTTTAAAGAATATTTTTCCAAGCTAAACACAGACCACAAAGCGTGGATTTTTAAAGAATATTTTTCCAAGCTAAACACAGACCACAAAGCGTGGATTTTTAAAGAATATTTTTCCAAGCTAAACACAGACCACAAAGCGTGGATTTTTAAAGAATATTTTTCCAAGCTAAACACAGACCACAAAGCGTGGATTTTTAAAGAATATTTTTCCAAGCTAACACACAGCCACAAAGCGTGGATTTTTAAAGAATATTTTTCCAAGCTAAACACAACAGACCACAAAGCGTGGATTTTTAAAGAATATTTTTCCAAGCTAAACACAACAGACCACAAAGCGTGGATTTTTAAAGAATATTTTTCCAAGCTAAACACAACAGACCACAAAGCGTGGATTTTTAAAGAATATTTTTCCAAGCTAAACACAACAGACCACAAAGCGTGGATTTTTAAAGAATATTTTTCCAAGCTAAACACAACAGACCACAAAGCGTGGATTTTTAAAGAATATTTTTCCAAGCTAAACACAACAGACCACAAAGCGTGGATTTTTAAAGAATATTTTTCCAAGCTAAACACAACAGACCACAAAGCGTGGATTTTTAAAGAATATTTTTCCAAGCTAAACACAACAGACCACAAAGCGTGGATTTTTAAAGAATATTTTTCCAAGCTAAACACAACAGACCACAAAGCGTGGATTTTTAAAGAATATTTTTCCAAGCTAAACACAACAGACCACAAAGCGTGGATTTTTAAAGAATATTTTTCCAAGCTAAACACAGACCACAAAGCGTGGATTTTTAAAGAATATTTTTCCAAGCTAAACACAGACCACAAAGCGTGGATTTTTAAAGAATATTTTTCCAAGCTAAACACAGCCACAAGCGTGGATTTTTAAAGAATATTTTTCCAAGCTAAACACAGACCACAAAGCGTGGATTTTTAAAGAATATTTTTCCAAGCTAAACACAGACCACAAAGCGTGGATTTTTAAAGAATATTTTTCCAAGCTAAACACAGACCACAAAGCGTGGATTTTTAAAGAATATTTTTCCAAGCTAAACACAGACCACAAAGCGTGGATTTTTAAAGAATATTTTTCCAAGCTAAACACAGACCACAAAGCGTGGATTTTTAAAGAATATTTTTCCAAGCTAAACACAGACCACAAAGCGTGGATTTTTAAAGAATATTTTTCCAAGCTAAACACAGACCACAAAGCGTGGATTTTTAAAGAATATTTTTCCAAGCTAAACACAGACCACAAAGCGTGGATTTTTAAAGAATATTTTTCCAAGCTAAACACAGACCACAAAGCGTGGATTTTTAAAGAACATTTTTTCCAGGCATACTTAGCCTGGTTTACTTTTCCTATAATAAATGTCAACAATTTCTTGCTAAAGTGTCATGGCCAAAAATTTGCTCTCATCTTGTCAAGATGTAGTGCTGTCAGAGTGTGGCCAATGTAACAACGACAAACAAAAGCCACAAAAAAATAAAAACGGCATCATTAACTTGGCTTGGTTGAAGAAAAAAAAATTTCAACGTGTTTTTGAAGGATGTTTCACTAGCCTTAGTGAAAATTGCTGTTGTTATTATTATTATTTTTTTTTTGATGATGTTGTTTTACTGTTGCATCCGCTTTCGTTGTTGTTGTGGTAGTTGTTGCTGCATGTTTTCGACAATATTAAGTCATAATAATAATAACAATTTATATAGCCGCTAATTGCCTTTAAACGAGGCCATTATATTTTAAGAGGGTTGTTGACTTAAATAGCAATGACCCTTGCCTTAGGCCAAAGGATACCCCTTCACTGTGAGTAATAGTTGGAAAATTATACTGGGTGTCATTTTGGATAGGAGAAGGACAAGTATTTAATGAATTTGTTATTTTTTACTTTAGGAAATTTTTAATCCCTAGTTTTGTAGCGAAGTTATGGTTACTAGGAAAACAACAGTGTGAATATTAGTTTTGTTGCAATATTTAGGGTACCGCTAATAGTTTACCATTAGTCCCCACATACACATTCAATAACATTTTTATGAATATTTTAATGAAAACAATTTTTGTTGTTTCTCGACGACCATTGTTTCTGCTCCCTTTTGCCAAAAAAATTGTGGTAAAGTATTGCAAAAAAACCACAACTGAAAAAAAAAATAAGTGGTGCCAGGCATCACTTCCTTTTTTCCATTTGCTTTGCCTACAGCAACCAACAGCAGGAACAGCAATCGCAACAGCCACACTGAAAGCACAACTCTAAATGGTCCTATTGTTAATGGTACTTGAATACTTTGGTTGTTGTTGTTTTTTTTTATTTGTCCATAGTTTTTGTTTTACGCAAGCCATAATTGTATCCGATTTTTAGGAACCCTAACAAATTGGGTGAAAATAATTTAAAATTTAATTTTAAAAAAAATAGAAGAATAGAAAGGAAAGGAGGGTTTTTCTCAAATAGGACAGAATAATTCTTGGAGTCATCTAACAACAGAAAAAGACTTCTAGAGATCTTCCTAAGACAATAGAGGACATCTTGAGGTCTTCTAAAGACCGCTTGAGGTCTGCTAAAGACTGAAGAAGATCTTTTGAAGTCTCATACATATTGAATAAGGCCACTTGAGGTCATCTGTAGAGAGAAGAAGACCTTTAGAGAGAAGAAGACCTCTTGATGTCTTTTCTAGACAAAAGTAGACCTCTTAGGGTCTTCTATAGACCGAAGAAAACCTCCTGAATTCATCTCTAGACACAAGAAGACCTCTTGAAATCTTTTAAATCCGAAAAATACCACTATAGGTCTTCTAAGGAAAGAAAAATGTATCTTAATGTCTTCTTAAGACTGAAGAAAACGTCTTGAGGTCTTGAGGCAGACTACCTGCTTTCTTCTGAAATAGAAGAAGACGTTTTGAGATCTACGGAAGACAGAAGAAAGCCTCTTAAGGTATTTAAGTCAGAATAAGTCCACTTGAGGTCTTCTCGATACAGAAGAAGACATATTGGTTTTTTCTAGGAACAGAGGAAGACATCTGCGATCTTCAGAAGACAGAATAATACCTCTTAAGGTTTTCTAAAGACAGAAAGTTTTCTATAGATAGAAGAAAACCTGAAGAAGACCTTTAAGGTCTTCTACAGACAGAATAAAACCTTTTGAATAGAAGAAAGAAGGTCTCTGGACAGAAGGAGACTTTTGGTGTATTATACTTCTTGAGGATTTCCCTAGACCTCTTTAGGGCTTCTTTATACTGAGATATTTTGAAGTATTCCATTGACGGAAGAAGAACTCTTGGGGTCCTCTAAAGACAGAATAAGACTTATTGTGCCCTCTAGACAGAGGTCTAAACATGACCTCTTGAGACCTCTTGAAATAGGAGGCCTTCTTTTAAGAGGTCTCAAGGGGGCCTTCTAAGGACATACAAAATTGAAGACTTTTTCTTTTTCTATAGACAGAAGACCGCTTCTAGGCCTCCTTCTCTAGACAGAAGAAGACCTCTTGAGGTCTTCTATAGACAGGAGAAAACTTCTAGGTGTCTTCTATAGACATTAAAAGACCTGTTGACCTCTTCTATAGACAGGTGTAGTCCCCTTGAGGTTTTCTCTAGACGGAATACAACTTTTTGAGGTATTTTTCCAGGCTGAAGAAGATGTTTTGAGGAGTTCTCTAGACAGACGAATATCTTTTGAGGTCTTCTATATACAAAAGAAGATCTCTTGAGTTATTTTATAGACAGAAGAGACCTCCTGAGGTATTTTAAAGGCAGAAGAAGTCGTCTTGTGGTCTTCTCTAAACAAAAGAATATCTCTATGCACAGAAGATGATCTCTTGAGTTATTTTATAGACCAAAGATGTCTTGAGGTCTTCTATAGACAGAAGAATTCCCCTTGAGGTTTTCTCTACATCCTTTATAGACAGAAGAAGACATCTTGAGGTCTTATGTAGACAGAAGAATTCCCCTTGAGGTTTTCTCTACATCCTTTATAGACAGAAGAAGACGTCTTGAGGTCTTGTATAGACAGAAGAAGACCTCTTGAGGTCTTCTATAGACAAAAGAGGTCTTTCTTTATACAGAAGTAGACCTCCTGAGGTCTTCTCTAGACAGGGGAAGACCTCTTGAGGTCTTCTCTAGACATAAGAGGACCTCTTGAGGTCTTCTCTAGGCAGAAGAAGACCTCGTGAAGAATTGTCTAGAATCAAGAATATATCTTGAGGTTCTCTATAGACAAAAGTAGATCTCTTGAGTTATTTTATAGACAGACGTGATCTCCTGAGATAGTGCGTAGACAGAAGAAGATACCTTCAGGTTTTCCATAGACAAAAGAAGACCTCCCTGGTGGTCTTCAATAGACTGACGAAAATCTCTTGAGGTTTTCATAGACAGAGATGAAGTCCTTTTAGAACTTTTGGGGCCATCTAGAGACAGAAGAGGAACTCGTGAGGTTTTCCATAGACTGGGGAAGACTTCTTAGGGGCTTCTATAGACAGAAGAAGATTTCTTGGGGACTTCTACAGACAAAAGAAGACTTTTTTAGCCCCGCTATAGATCTATTGGGGTCTCTTGACGTCTTCTATATATAGACTAAAGAACACCTTGTGATTTCTCCCAAAGTCGTTGAGGTCTTCTATAGACCAAAGAAGTCCTCTTGAGTTCTTCCTCATACGGATGAAGATATCTCGCCATCTATAGACAGAAGAAAACCTCTTCAATTCCTCTACAGTCAGAATACCTCTTCTAAAAATAGAAAAAGACCTCTTGAGGACTTCTGGTGGACAGAAAAAGGTTTTTGTGGTCTTCTACAGACAGAAGAACACCTTCTCTTGCGGGGTACTGTAGACAAAAAGAGATCTCTTGAGGTCTACCACAGACAGAAGAACACTTTTCCAAGTCTTCTTTGGGCAGAAGAAGTCGACTGTAAAAAATAAGACTTTTGAGGTTTCTCAAAGACTTCTATAAACATAGGTCATTTGAAGTATTCAATAGATAGAGGAGGAGCTTTCGAGGTACCTTAATGGTCTCTCATAGACTAAAGAAGCCTTTTGATGTCTTCAATAAGATCTTTTAAGATCTTCAATAGACTTCTTGAATTCTTCTAAAGACAGCAGACCTCTTGTGGCATTATATAGGCGGGAGCCATCTTAAAGTCTTATAGACAGAAGACCTCAAGAGATCTTCTTTAGACACAACACCTCTTGAAGTCTTCTATAGACCGAAGTAGGTTAGGTTAGGAAAGAAGAATTCTACCTGAGATCTTCTATGGGCAGCGAAAACCTATTGATTTCTTCTATAGGTAGACCTCTTGCGGTGTTCTATACACAGAATAAGGCCCCATTACGTCTTCTACATAGAAGAGAGGGCCTCGTGAGGTCTTCTACAAACAAACGAAGACCCCTTCCGAGAAGAGTTCTGCCGACAGAAGAGAACTTCTCGATTTATTTTATATAGAGAAAAAGACATCATGGAGTCCTCTATAGACGGAAGAATGACTCTTGATTTCCTTTCTAGGCAGAAAACTACTTCCTAGGGTATTCTGTAAACAGAAGAAGATCTCTTGAGGTCTTATTGAGGCCTCTAGCGGTCTTCTAAAGATAGAATGAGACCTCTTAGGGTCTACCATATGCCAAAAAAGACCTTTTGATGTCTGTTAGAGACTGTAAAAGAAGTTTTGAGGTCATCTATACCCAAGAGAAGACCTTTTGAGGTCTTCAGTAGACTAAAGAAGACCATTCAAGTTCTACAATTTGCAGAGAAAGAACTGTTGCGGTCTTCTGAAGACTAAATAAGACCTTTTGAAATCTTATACAGTAGACAAAATATGACTTTTTGGAAGCCAAAAATTTTCATTCTGGTGTGGGCCCAGGCCAGTCTTTTATAGACAGAAGACCTCTAGAGATCTTCTTTAGACACAACACCTCTTGAAGTCTTCTATAGACCGAGGTAGGTTATGTTATGACTTCTGTCTGTAAAGGGAAGAAGAATTCTACCTGAGGTCTTCTATAGACAACGAAAACCTATTGATTTCTTCTATAGGCAGACCTCTTGCGGTGTCCTATACACAGAAAAAGATCCCTTTACGTCTTCTACATAGAAGAGAGGGTCTCGTGAGGTCTTCTACAAACAAACGAAGACCCCCTCCGAGAAGAGTTCTGTCTCGATTTATTTTATAGAGAGAGGAAGACATCTTGGAGTCCTCTAAAAACACCGAGCGTAAGTCAGTGTATTCAATTATTTTTCGGCTTTAATGTTTAATTTCCTTTCTAAATATTATCTCGTTGTCATTTCTAGAATTAATCTAAATTCTCTGTGATTAAAGTTGTCAATTTCTGATCATTTCTACTCATCTCCTCCTCCATCATAATTACTTATATTGTGCTTCTTCGTGTCGTTTTTTTCATTTATCTTTTCAGATATTATTATGCTTTGCTGGTTGCTATGTAGAGAGGAAGTGTATGTGTATGTCGGTTTTGTTTACGAGTATCTATGGAGATATATTCGTATATAGTTGTAATTGTCCAGCTAATTAATGTCAGTTGGTTTTGTTTCTGTCTACTGATTTGCGTGCGGCGTTCATGTTGTCATGGCAAAAAGTTAATGATGATGTATTCAAGTGATGCCAACTAACCATAGAACACCACCACCCAATGCCACCCGAACCCCCCGCCAGCAGTAGTTACGTCTACAACAGCGGTCATGCATTCACCGAGCCATGTAACCTGCCACTCATTCATCCGCTTTTGTGTTGGCCTTCATTAATTTATCCATACATCCATTTACTGACCACCACCAAACCACTCAATTTATGGTTGAGGCAATAAACATTATGTTAACTCCTTGGCTCTCATACCGCATGTTATCTTCATTTCTCTCCATGGTTTGTTGTTGCCATGTCCATCTATGCGTATTTGTTATTTGTTTTTTGTTTTTTTTTTTCTCTTATGCCTAGACTTGATTTAATTGTTTTATTTCAATAAAACAATTACAAATGTCCGCTAATGAACAAAAACAGAAAAAAACTTGAAAAGCAGACATTAGTTGGGGGAGGGGTTTGGTTTTAGATTGAATTCATTTTGCTACAAATTTATTTTGAATTTAATATTAGACGATTTTATTGAAAAAAAATTATTTGGGAAATTATTTTGGAAGGAAGGCAAACAGGGGCGTAGAAAGGACAATGTTGTGCTGCAAAATTGGGGTATTTATATATAGAGTATTGCAATGATATATATAAATATATCTTATGTAAATATGCATATGTATATTAGGGTTATGACTTTTTTACAACCTGGTATCCCTGTATGATATTTTGATGAGTTTTTGTCTAAGATTAGATAATATCTTAATAATAATAATAAAAAAGCTCACGCACAAAGTCATTTGAAAATTTCTCTATATGAGCTTTTTAGACGTAGGGGGTGAATGATACCAAGCAACGGTCTTGACTGGCTTTAACATGGCAAAGCCCAGGATTTATCTTGGTCCCTCTTTCATCTCAAGTGGACACTGACCTCCCCGTGGTGTCACCTGGGGAACTGCCTTTAACACCCGTTAAAGGTAGTGAGCTAACATGTGCCGCGCGTTCACCCATAAGAACGTTAAAAACTTGGGTTTGGGCGTCGGATTAGTAACCCTCCCCTAGAAAAAAACATCCTACTATGAAAAAACGAAAGAAAAGAAAAATAAACCCCGCAAACGTTTTAAGGACCATGATCTGCGAATCTGCACCTGGAATGTTCGCACTCTTTATAGAGAAGGTGCAGTTTACGCATTGGCAGACGTACTTGAAAAGTACAAGGCCGATATTACTGCCATACAGGAAATACGATGGATTGGGAAAGGCGTCACAACAACACCTAAAGGTGACGCACTGTTTTATAGCTGCCATGACGTAAAGCATGAGTTTGGTTGCGGATTCGTAGTTAGTCGGAGACTAAAACATCTGGTATCCAGCTTCACCCCATTGAATGAAAGACTTGCTGCAATTCGAATAAAAGCTAAATTCTTCAACATCAGCTTTATTTGCGCTCATGCTCCCACTGAAGAAAAGGCCGAACAGACCAAAGATATATTTTACGAGCACTTAGAAGAAACATATGACCGTTGCCCTGCCCATGACATTAAAATCATTCTAGGCGATTTTAATGCCAAAATTGGAAAGGAGAATATCTTTGGCCCAACAGTCGGGAAATTCAGTCTCCACAGTGAAACATCTGACAATGGTATGAGGCTGATAGACTTTGCAGCTGCAAAAAACATGGTAGTTAGCAGTACCAGATTTAATCATCTCGATATTCATAAGGGCACCTGGCTGTCTCCAGATCAAAGAACAAGTAATCAAATTGATCATGTTGTAATAGATGGAAGACATTCATCCAGCGTGTTGGATGTACGATCGTTCCGAGGCGCAAACATTGATTCGGACCAATACCTTGTTGCAGTAAAGGTACGTACCCGTCTAAACGTTGCAAATAAAGCTCGAACAGACACAACGCGGAAGTTGGACATCGATAGGCTGCAAACACAACAGATAGCCACAGCATATTCCACTCAACTAGCCCAATTGCTTAATCAAAGCACTCCTCGTCCCGATAACATAACAACACAATGGCAACATATTGCCCACTCCATGCAAACAGCCGCAAAATCCATACTTGGATTCCAGAGACCTCCACAAAGGAATTCATGGTATGACCAGGAGTGTCGTGCTGCTACCGAAGAGAAAAATGTGGCATATAGAGCTACTTTACAATCAGTAGCAACGCGTAGCGCACGAGAGAGATATCGGGACAAAAGGAGAGAAGAGAAACGTCTTTTCCGCAAGAAAAAGAGGGAAATGGAAAAGCGGGAGTGTGAAAAAATCGAGATGTACAGGCGCCAGAATGAAGTCCGAAAATTCTACCAAAGAGTGAAACATCAAACATATGGCTTTGGTACATGCACATCCTCCTGTAGAAACCAGCAAGGTAATCTGGTAACAGATACAGATAGCGTGCTCAGGATATGGAAGGAACATTTCTCCAATCTGCTGGTATCCAATAGTAGCGAAGACGATGATGCCACAGATCCAATCCCAGAAGATGGTATAGAATGTATACCGCCCGGCCAAGATGAGGTAAAAACAGCAATCAACCGGCTGAAGAATAATAAAGCAGCAGGAGCCGATGTCTTACCAGCCGAGCTGTTTAAAACCGGAGGCGACGCGCTGATAAGGTGTATGCATCAGCTAGTTAGCACCATCTGGCAGGAAGAACGCGTACCCGACGATTGGAACCTGAGCATCCTATGTCCCGTCCACAGGAATGGCGATAAGACTGTATGCTCCAACTATAGGGGCATAAGTCTTCTCCCTATTGCCTATAAGATAGTGTCAGGGATATTGTGCGAACGACTAAAGCCAATGGCTTTAGTAAGATGACTTTAACTGATAC
Organism: Musca autumnalis; assembly: GCF_047663935.1. Lineage (NCBI taxonomy): Eukaryota > Metazoa > Arthropoda > Insecta > Diptera > Muscidae > Musca > Musca autumnalis. Next base: position 176,421,421 of record NW_027412088.1, read on the forward strand.
TAGGTCCTCAGTTAAAATTGGAAAGAACCTCTCCGAAGAATTTTGTACCAAAAGAGGTTTCAGACAAGGAGACAGCCTTTCGTGTGACCTATTCAACATTTTGCTGGAAAAGGTAATACGAGATGCAAATGTCAAAAGAAATGGCACAATTTACACCAATAGCCACATGTTACTTGCCTATGCTGATGACATAGACATCATGTGACGATCAGTAAAGGAAGTAACTGATACCTTTAGGAAGGTCGAAGCAGAATCTGCGAAAGTGGGTCTGGCGGTAAACGGCGAAATTACCAAATTGATGGTGTCGACGCGCAAAGCGTCCATAGAGCTCGGACCAATTTTGAGGTAGTTAAAGACTTCGTCTACAAAAATAATAATACAATAATAATAATACAAAAATAACACTATACAAAACGCTGATACTACCCGTGCTAATGTATGGCTCCGAAGCATGGGTACTTGCGCAAGCAGATAAGGCAGTGCTTGGTGTGTTTGAGAGGAAAAAAGAGGAAAAGATTGCGTTGGCTAGGCCATATCATGAGAATGAGCGATGATGAGCCCGCTAAAAAGGCGTATGAATACATGTCACATGGCGGTGCACGCAGAATCGGCAGGCCTAAGCTTCGATGGAGCATACAAGTGGATGAAGAAATGAAAAGGCGCGGTATTCCAAAAAGTCAAGCGAAAAACAGAGAGGAATGGAGATATTTTCTTAGTTCGGTCTATGGAACAAATGTTCTGTAATGGGCCAACTAAGTAAGTAAGTAAGAGCTTTTTAGAAAAGCCTTTAAAGTCAATAAAAGCAGATATAGAACTGCGCCACACGACATAACCCAAATGACATAATCTTTTCTTTCCTACTAATTTTATCATCATATCATTACATATATATAATTTGATATCATTTACCCAGCAAAATTTGAAGGAAGGGGTTACATGCGATGACGTGATTTCATTGCATCTTTTGCATTGGTTCAAACGAAAGATACGATCTTTTTATCAGCATTTGAACCCATGCCAAGGAAGTCGTGAAAAATCCGATCTTTTTATCAGCATTTGAACCCATTCCATCGATCCAATAGACACATGTTTCTAAATATATAAGATTAATTATTTACAATAGGCTCGGTGTTGTCGGAGATTCGTAATCACAACCAACGTTGTTGTTGTTGTAGCAGCTTCTACAAGTACATGTAAATCTTTATTTTATTGATTCGGCTCTGCCTCTAGCTCCAAGTTCAGAAAGGACGCCACTTGAATAGGATTCGTCCAAAGAGAGAGTGGAGTTATGTTAGTCGGGTTGGCTGGGCAGTTAAACAGGTACTGCGTAGTATGCGGACTGGTGCCACATGCTGGGCAGATATTCCGCGTGCCATCAATCTTGGCCCAGTAAGAATTGAGGCTACTGCACCAACCAGATCTAAGTTGTGCCAACATGACTCTCGTTTGTCTTGGCAGCTGTTGTTCTTCTGCTGCTATGGGTGGTGGATGATCGCCGAGGATGATATTCGCACTGTAGGCTGCCGGAGCCTCTGCAACCGCATCAGTGTGAATGTCCCTTAAACCTGCCTGGTATGCACGTTGATCTAGAGATTCTCTTTTATATCGTTGGACCTCTGTCTCCAGATCTCGATAATCCTCCCTAACTTGCCTGGGGGGTTCAGGCATATCCACCAGATGGTGATTTGAGTGGTCTTGCCTATAGTATCCAAGCAAGTACTGCATCGTCAACATCCTGTTGTTTCGACGCACAGGAAGGATCTTGGTCTCCTCATGTTAATGGTCCACTACAGACATGAGGTGACACCCTGGAGCTGTTCTCAGGGCAGCATTCTGGCCGATTTGTAGTTTATCCCATTGCGTATCACTTACGTTAGAAAACCACGCTGGCGCCGCCTAGCTTGCCACAGACCGACATATCGCGTTGTATGTGGTTAACAAGGTTTCTTTATCCGCACCCCAAGTGCTGCCGGCTAGGGACTTGAGGGCCTTGTTCCTGTTTCTTAGCTTATCGCAGATAAATGTAGTAGTTGGGGTGACTTATACATGCTATCGAATGTGACCCCTAGGACTTTGGGGTAGTTTGAGGTCGGAATAATTGCACCGTCGACCTGCACATTCAGTGGGAGCTTCATTTGCGCCGTCCATGTGGTGAACAGTGTGGCTGTTGACTTAGTGGTGGATATTTTCATATTCCTCGTGTGGAAAAATTCTACAATATCAATGAGATAGGCGTTTAGCCTGTCACAAACGTTACCGATTTTGGGACCTGACGCTATGAGTGTACAATCATCCGCGTACGTAATTAACTCAATGCCGTCGGGAGGTCGTGGAATTGCAGAGAGGTAGAGGTTAAACAGTTCCGAAGATATCACCCCTCCTTGGGGAACTCCCTGCTGTACTCTACGGGGTTTGGATTTCCTGTCTCTGAAGTCCACGTATGACTGCCGACCACACAAATAGTTGATGACCCAGCGTTTCAGACTAGGCCAGAGGGTAGTATTCTCGATATCCTCGAACAGCCTAGCATGGAGGTAGAGGTTAAACAGTTCCGAAGATATCACCCCTCCTTGGGGAACTCCCTGCTGTACTCTACGGGGTTTGGATTTCCTGTCTCTGAAGTCCACGTATGACTGCCGACCACACAAATAGTTGATGACCCAGCGTTTCAGACTAGGCCAGAGGGTAGTATTCTCGATATCCTCGAACAGCCTAGCATGGCTGACCGTATCAAACGCTTTGGTCAGATCCAATGCTACCATCACTGTTCTGTGACATGGTTTGTCCTGGTTGAGTCCTCGTCCAATATATGTGGAAATGGCGTGCAGGGCTGTTGTGGTACTATTCTGCTTCCGGAATCCGTGTTGATGATCCGCAACTGGATAACACGTTCTGATGCTGGGGAGGAGTAATGCCTCGAGTATCTTTGCTACTGGCGATAGAAGTGAAATCGGCCTGTATGACTCACTGGCATCTTTGCCAGGTTTCAGCAGCGCGACCACCCTGCCCAGCTTCCAGGCATCGGGAACTATTAGGGTGGTTAGCGATAAGTTGAGGATCTTGCTTAAATACTCGACTCCTGGGTCATCCAGCTGTTTTAGCATCTCCATAGAAATTCCGTCAGGTGCAAGCGCTTTGGATGACATTGCGCCTCGGATAACATCTGCAACATCATCCATCGTAAATTGTGGCGGTTCTTCCTCGGCTGGAAGAGATCACAAACGACGCAAAACACTTCTCTTCGCCCGGTCGCTATCGGGGTGCTCGATAAATTGTTGGCAGAAATAGCCAGCGCACCTCTTCGGGTCTGTCACAGCCACGCCGTTAAACATGACAGATGTCCGATCGTCTCTCCTACCAGGGTTCGAAAGCACCTTAACCGTTGTCCACACTTTATTCCAGCCGGCTCCAATGTTGCAGCACTTCAGATGTTCTAGCCACTTTTTCCGATTGTGTTCACTGAATAATCTATTGGCTTCCATTGTCAGTTCCCTGACTCTGGGGTCGTTAGGGTACGTGCGGCGAAGCTCATCACGCTCATTAGCTAATCCCGTCGCCTCTGCTGGGAAATTGGGTCTTATTTCAGATATTCGAACAGCAGGAATAAAGCGAGCGGCTGCAGCAGTGATGATGTCTCGGAATTTCCTCTCTGCTACCCGAACATCAGAGGGATCGGGCAGTTCTCTGAAGCGTTGATTAGTGAACTCTTCGAAACCTTGCCAATCCGCTTTCCCATGATTAATGAAAGTGCGGCGTTCAGAGGTTATGAAGTCTGGTGGTCTGTTTATGGAGATGAGGATTGGGAGATGGTCCGACCCAAGGGAAATGACGGGTTGCCATGTCACGTCATTCGTCAGACCGGGTGACACGATGGATATGTCAGGCGAACTGTGGCAGTCTCCTCTAATCCTGGTGGGCGCGTCCTCGTTCGCAGTGCAGAATAAGGAGCTATCTATTTGCTCAGCCAGATCTGTACTTCTCTGGTCATTCCCTAGAGCTGAATGCCATAACTCATGATGCGCATTGAAGTCCCCTAGGACCAGCCGGTTATCACCTCGCAACACAGATCTGATGTTAGGCAAATAACGCGGGGCACAGCTATTGACCGGCGGGATATACACATTCAGCAGTTCTATCTCGGCGGTTCCACACTTTACCGCTACCCCCATACACTCCAAGTATGGGTCCCTAGAGTCTAGCTCAGGCGAGATAGGTATGTACTGGACAGACTGGTGCAGTAGGAATGCAAGCCCTTCTCGTACGATCTTGGCGAAGAACGTTGTATCCATCACAACTCCGAAGACTACTGCTGTTGCTCAGCTTCGTTTCCTGGATCACCGCGACCATAATATTTCTCTAACTCATAAAGTTCACGATCTCATTGATCTTGGTTCGAAGACCATCGCAGTTAAACTGCAGGAATGTCACATCCACGGGAACTGGGACAGCAATACGCGGTGTTAATGGCTGCGGCTGATACTGCTGTCGGGGAGATTGCGCGGGAGTTTCATAATCCGATGATGTTGATGATGAAGACTCACAGGGGTTCATCTTGGTGCAGCACGAAGCAATACTCCCTTAGGAAGGTCAGGCCTGAACAGTTCCTGAAGTGCATTGACACCGACCTATGGTGGATGAGACGTTGACAAACGGTGCAAAACTATGGCCCGGGGTTACTTTCAATCTCGGCACGGACCAAATGAATCCGGAGCAGGCATTCCGGGACATGCCGCTCCCAAAATAAATATAAAGTCGAACACGAACAAGTAGTTGCTGCGGTGACGGCCCCTGGCCGAAAAGATGATTCCTCGGGTCAATCCGGTACATAGAACCGGCCGTCACGGGATTGTTAAAAGTCTCGTTGTTAAAACTTTCGTCGTAATGATAATGTCATTGCAAAGGGTTGGTGAAAATGACATGCTTTGGATCCACAAATGAATAGCATCTTTTGGGGTCCACGCTTATATAAAATTCATCAATGAAGATGCACCCATGAATGAATGGCATCTTTGGCATCGAACATTTTGCTGGGTTATAATGTTATTTCATATATCATTTCAATTAAAATTGGTATGTGAGGGTCCTTTTCTAATATTTAAATCGAAGTGGTTTGTGCGTGACCTTTTTATACCCTCCACCATAATATGGAGGGTATAATTAAATTTGTCATTCCGTTTGTAACACATCGAAATATTCATCGGAGACCCTATAAAGTATATACTCTTGAGCAGGGTAAAATTCGAAGTCGCCCGTCCCTCTGTTGAAATCAAGACACAGCTCGCAATTTTTAAGACAGAACATTGTATTTTAGTATAGAAGTTTCTATTATTCCTAGGATGTTTGGTATTGCAAATGGGCTATATAGGTCCACGGTTTGATATAGCCCCCATATAACGGTACCACCCGATTTTCGGTATTTTGAAGGTTTTAGCTTCATTATCACACACAAATGGCTGAAATTTGGTACTTAGTCACGTACGTCTTCATATAGCCCCCATAAAACGGTACCTCCCGATTTGCGGTATTTTGAAGGTTTTGGCTTCAACATTTCTCCGAAATGGCTGAAATTTGGTATATAGTTTTCATTTGGGGTATAAAACTTTCCATATGAAATTTGTCGGTATAGGTTCACGCCTCCATATAGCCCCCATAGAACGGTTCCACCCGATTTCCTGTATATTGAAGGTTGTGGTCTCAATATTGTTCCGAAATGGCTGAAATTTGGTATTTAGTTTTCATCTGGGGTAAAAAACTTTATATATGAGTTTTGTCGGTATAGGCCCACGCCTCCATATAGCCCCCATAGAACGGTACCTCCCGATTTTCGGTATTTTAAAGGTTGTGACCTCAATATTCTTCCGAAATGGCTGAAATTTGGTATTTAGTCTTCATTTGGGGAAAAAAACTATCCATATTAATTTTGTCAGTATAGGCCCACGTCTCCATATAGCCCCCATAGAACGATTTCACCCGATTTTCGGTATTTTGAAGATTGTGGCCTTAATATTCTTTCGAAATGGCTGAAATTTGGTATTTAGTTTTCATTTGGGGTATAAAACTTTCTATATGAAATTTGTATAGGTACACGCCTTCATATAGCCCCCATAGAACGACACCTCCCGATTTTCGGTATTTTGAAGGTTGTGGTTTCAATTTTTTTCCGAAATGGCTGAAATTTGGTATTTAGTCTTCATAGTCATCATTTAAAACTAAAATTGAATAAACGCTATTTAAGTCATTAATAGGCAAAAGTTCATTTATTCCTCCTACTTACTTACTTAGCTGGCCCATTACAGAACATTTGTTCTATAAGCCGAACTAAGAAAAGATCTCCAATTCTCTCTGTTTACTGCTTCGCTTTCTGGAATACCGCGCCTTTTCATCTCTTCATCCACTTGTTTGCTCTATCTAAGCTTAGACCTGCGTGCACCGCCATGTGGCACGTATTTATACGCCTTTTTGGTGGGTTCATCATCGCTCACTCTTATGATATGGCCTAGCCAACGCAATCGTTACATATCGATACGTTTATCTATACTGATGTCGTTGTATAGCAGACACTGCCCGTGGTTCATACGACGTCGATATTCATCGTCAACGCAGATTGGTCCATAGATCTTTCGAAGAATTTGTCTCTCAAACACACCAAGCACTGCCTCGTCTGCTTGCGCAAGTACCCACGCTTCGGAACCATACATCAGCACGGGTAGTATCAGTGTTTTGTAAAGCGTTGTTTTTGTTTGACAAGATGTGGCTTTATTCTGAAACTGCTTACTCAGACCGAAGTAGTATATGTTGGCCAAGACTATTCTTCTTCGTATTTCAGAACTGATGTTGTTGGTTGTGTTTACGGCGATGCCGAGGTAGACGAAGTCCCTTACTACCTCAAAATTATAGGAACTAACGTCAACAGTTGGCCCGATCTCTATGGACGCATTGCGCAAAGACACCATTAACTTTGTCTTCTAGCCGTTTACCGCCAGACCCACTTTAGCAGATTCCCTTTCGACTTTTTTGAAGGTATCAGTTACTTTCTTTTCCGAGCGACCTATGATGTCAATGTCATCGGCATAAGCAAGTAACATATGTCTGTTTGTATATATTGTGCCACTTCTTTTCACCATCTCGTATGACCTTTTCCAGCAAACCTTGTCTGAAACCGCTTTTGGTACGAAACTCTTCGGAGAGGTTCTTTCCTATTTTAACTGTGGATCGTGTATCAGTTAATGTCATTCTACAAAGCCGGATGAGCTTTGCAGGGATACCAAATTCAGACATGGCTTGGAATACCTTTGAACGTAGAGGGCTGTCGAAGGCTGCTTTGTAATCGACAAAAAGGTGGTAAGTGTCGATCTGCACCTCTTGGGTCTTCTCCAGGATTTGCCGCAGGGTAAATATCTGGTCAATGGTGGATTTGCCAGGTCTAAAGCGGCGTTGGTATGACTCAATTATTTCATTGACCATAGGCTTTAGTGGTTCGCACATTATCCCTGACTATCTTGTAGGCAATAGGAAGAAGACTTATGCCCCTATAGTTAGAGCATACAGTCTTATCTCCTTTCTTGTGGACAGGGCACATGATGCTCAAGTTCCAATCGTCGAGTACGCGTTCTTCCTGCCAGATGGAGCTAACTAGCTGATGATTACACCTTTTCAGCGTGTCGCCTCTGGTTTTGAACAGCTCAGCTGGCAAGCCATTGGCTTCTGCTGCCTTATTATTCTTCAGCCGGTTCATTGCTGCCTTTACCTCATCCTGGCTGGGCGGCATACATTCAATACCATCTTCTGGGATTGGATCTGTGGTGTCTTCGCCGTCATCGCTACTATCGGATACCAACAGATTGGAAGAATGTTCTTTCCATAACCTGGGCACACTATCTGTATCAGTTACCAAATAACCTTGCTGGTCTCTACAGGAGGATGCGCCTGTACCAAAGCCATCAGTTTGATGTTTTACACTTTGGTAGAACTTTCGGACTTTACTCTGGATCCTGTACATCTCGATTTGTTCACACTCCCGCCTTCCCATTTCTCTCTTTTTCCTGCGGAAAAGACGTTTCTCCTCTCTCCTTTTCTCCCGATACCACTCTCGTGCACTACGCGTTGCTACTGATTGTAGGGTAGCCCTATATGCCGCATTTTTCTCTTCGGTAGCAGCACCATGGATTTCTGTTCTCATGGTGTGGGCAATGTTTTGCCATTGTCCTGATATGTTCGCACTTTGTTTGCTACGTTTAATCTGGTACGTACCTTTGCTGCAACAAGGTAGTGGCCCGAGTCTATGTTTGCACCTCGGAACGATCGTACATCCAACACGCTTGATGCATGTCTCCATCTTTCACAACGTGATCAATTTGATTACTTATTCTTTGATCTGAAGAATTTTGCATTTAATCGTATTGCAGCGAGTCTTTCATTCACTGGGGTGAAGCTGGAGACCAGATGTTTTAATCTCCAACCAACTACAAACCCGCCACCAAACTCATGCTTTGTGTCATGGCAGCTATAATACACTGCGTCACATTTAGGTGTTGTTGTGACGCCTTTCCCAATCCATCTTATTTCCTGTATGGTAGTAATGTCGGTCTTGTACTTATCAAGTACATCTACCAATGCGTAAACTGCACCTTATCTATAAAGAGTGCGAACATTCCAGGTGCAGATTCGCTGATCATGGTCCTTAAAACATTTGCGGGGGTCGTCAACTTTAGAGGGATTTATTTTTCTTTTCTTTTGTTTTTTCATAGTAGGCTGCTTTTTTCTAGGGGATGGTTACTAACCCGGCGCCCAAACTCAAGTTTTTAACGTTCTTATGGGTGAACGCGCGGCGCATGTTAGCTCATTACCTTTAACGGGTGTTAAAGGCAGCTACCTGACACCACGGGGAGGTCAGTGTCCACTTGAGATGAAAGAGGGACCAAGATAGATCCTGGGCTGTGCCATGTTAAAGCCGTTCAGGACCGTTCCTTGGTATTTTCCATCCCCTACGTCACCCACATCATTCCTCCTACAGGAAATCATTTTTTGAAAAAAGGTAAAAAAATCATAACCCTAACGTATGTATATATATCCAGTGACCCCCATCGCCATTGCCATTGTCCTTAAAAACCAAACACACACACACACCATTTTACACTTTTGTGTGTTTGTATATAAATTAATTGGCGCGGCCTAGAACTGCAATAACAAATAGCATTGTGTACTTTTTGTTGTTGTTTTGTTTGTTGTTCTTTTTTCAATTTAATCGAATTAAATATTTAACTTAATATCTGGTTTCATGAGTTGCATTCAATTCATTTCATAATATTTATGTAATTATTGTTTTTAAATTGGCCTCCGCGAAAGATTTATGACATTTAAACGGCCCAAATAGGTAATTGTTTATTTTATACAGAAATGATATACGATATACGTACATACATATACACACCAATACATACATCCATCGTTTTCCCAGGTATTTAACTTGAAAAAAAAAAAATACAAAATAAAATACAAATTGTTTGCGGCCATTATTTATAAATAAAGTTAATTTTAAAAATATTAATTAATAATAGTTATTTTTAATTAGCTCTGCCACAGCTCGAAAAAAGAGAACGGAGAAGAAGGCACGGAAATGTAATCAATATTAATGGGAGCTTCTGTCAAGAGGGGTATTTTATTGAAAGAAGAGGTCTTATACACAAAAGAAAAGAGTTCATATGAACTTAGGAGACCTCAATATGACTTTCGTCTCTAGATGATCTCAAGGGCCTATTTTTTAAAGGCCATAAAAATGTCCATGACCGTTGAATATTTGTGCTAGGTAAAAGTTTAGTTCTTCATGACTTATTTTCACTCATGTTTGTACGTATATCTTTAGTGTCATTCTTGTTGCAATTTTTCAAAAGTTGTTCTTCTTGCTAAGCGGATTCAAAACCGCTCTTAGTTAGCAGGTTCAATGTACTTTCTGTACTTCGAAAAGAACGATGTTTACTATGGCATGGATATTTGCGAAAGCAGACAAGGCATGAGGAAAGGTTTTTACATGATTCTCTTCCTGACGGCTCTAACCAAGATGTACCATTACAGCGGAACAGCGATACCATGCGTTGGCCAGTGCTTCTTTGGGATTACCTAGAGAATTGTTACAGAGTGGTTGCCCTCCACACAGCTTCCACGTCTACCTCGCAGGCACACATTTAAAGATGCACTGTTTGGGTTTCACTTCCCTCTCGGTAGGGGGATGAGGTCTATCTTTAACCAAAAAAAAAAAGTCCGGTTAGACTTTGTAGTTGAAACTTCTAACAGTTTTGATTCTATACAAATCGGGAGTGATCTCCCTGTGCGCGATAATTTAGGCACGATCAGTAAATAGCGAAAATACAACACAAGTGTTCCAATTATGGAATAGTCTAATCATTACAATTAGTTCAATTCACCTTTTCCGCTCTGAAGCTGGCATACGGCAATCTAAAGAATGACTTACTTACTCACTTAGCTGGCCCATTACAGAACATTTGTTCCATAGACCGAACTAAGAAAAGCTCTCCAATTCTCTCTGTTTAGTGCTTCGCTTTCTGGAATACCGCGCCTCTTCATCCACTTGTTTGCACCATCTATTCTTTGGCCGGCCAATTCTGCGTGCACCGCCATGTGGCTCGAATTTATACGCCTTTTTATCGCGTTCATCATCGCTCATTCTTATGATATGGCCTAGCCAACGCAATCGTTGCATCTCGATACGTTTAACTATATTGATGTCGTTATATAGCAGATACAGCTCGTGGTTGATACGACATCGATATTCACCGTCAACGCAGAGTGGTCCGTAGATCTTTCAACGAATTTTTCTTCCAAACAGGCCAAGCACTGCCTTATCTGCTTGCGCAAGTACCCGGGCTTCGGAACCATACATCAGCACGGGTAGTATCAGTGTTTTGTAAAGCGTTATTTTTGTTTGACGAGTTGTGGCTATGTTTTTAAAGTGCTTACTTAAGCCAAAGTAGCATCTGTTGGCCAATGCAATTCTTCTTTTTATTTCACAAATGATGTTGTTTGTTGTGTTTACGGCGGTGCCGAGGTATACGAAGTCTTTTACTACCTCAAAATTATAGGAACCATCTTCAACAGTTGGTCCGATCTCAATGGACGCATTGCGTTGATGGTGTCGACCATCAACTTGGTCTTCTCGCCGTTTACCGCCAGACCCACTTTAGCAGATTCTCCTTCGACCTTCATAAAGGTATAGGTTACTTCTTTTTCTGATCGTCCCATGATGTCTATATCATCAGCATAAGCAAGTAACATGTGGCTATTGGTGTAGATTGTGCCACTTATTTTGACGTTTGCCTCTCGTATAACCTTTTCTAGCAGGATGTTGAAAAGGTCACACGAAAGGCTGTCTCCTTGCCTGAAACCTGTTTTGGTACAAAACTCTTCGGAGAGGTTCTTTCCTATTTTAACTGAAGATCTTGTGTCAGTTAGAGTCATTTTACAAAGCCGAATAAGCTTTGCGCGGATACCAAATTCAGACATGGCTTGGAATACCTTTGAACATAGCAGGCTGTCGAAGGTTGCTTTATAATCGACAAAAAGGGTGGTAGGTGTCGATCTGCATCTCTTGGGTCTTCTCCGGGATTTGCCGCAGGGTAAATATCTGGTCAATGGTAGACTTGCCAGGTCTAAAGCCGCATTGGTATGGTCCAATTATTTCGTTGACCATAGGATTTAGTCGTTCGCACAATATCCCTGACACTATCTTGGGAGAAGATAGGGAGAAGACATATGCCCCTATAGTTGGAGCATAAAGTCTTATCTCCTTTCTTATGGACGGGACACAGGATGCTCAGGTTCCAATCGACGGGTACGCGTTCTTCCTGCCAGATGGAGCTAACTAGCTGATGCATACACATTCAACGTGTCGCCTCCGGTTTTAAACAGCTCGGCTGGTAGGCCATCAGCTCCTGCTGCCTTATTATTCTTCAGCCGGTTTATTGCTGTCTTTACCTCATCTTGGCGGATGGTATACATTCAATACCATCTTCTGCGATTGGATCTGTGGTATCTTCGTCGACTTCACTACTATTGGATACCAACAGTTTGGAAAAATGCTCTTTCCATATCCTTAGCACACTATCTGTATCAGTTATCAGATTACCTTGCTGGTCTCTACAGGAGGATGTGCCACTTCCAAAGCCATCAGTTTGATGTTTCACTCTTTGGTAGAATTTTTGGACTTCATTCTGTCTCCTGTACATCTCGATTTGTTCACACTCCCGCTTTTCCATCTCTCTCTTTTTCCTGCGGAAAAGACGTTTCTCCTCTCTCCTTTTCTCCCGATACCTCTCTCGTGCGCTACGCGTTGCTACTGATTGTAAAGTTGCCCTATATGCCGCATTTTTATCTTCGGTAGCAGCACGAAACTCCTGGTCATACCATGGATTCCTTGGTGGAGGTCTCTGGTATCCAAGTACTGATATTGCGGCTGTTTGCATGGAGTGGGCAATGTTTTGCCATTGTCCTGATATGTTTTCGGGACGAGGAGTGCTTTGATTAAGCAGTTGGACCAGTTGAGTGGAATATGCTGTGGCTCTCTGTTGTGATTGCAGCATACCGATGTCCAACTTCCGTATTGTGTCTGTTCGCACTTTGTTTGCTACGTTTAATCTGGTACGTACCTTTGCTGCAACAAGGTAGTGGTCCTAGTCTATGTTTGCACCTCGGAACGATCGTACATCCAACACGCTTGATGCATGTCTTTCATCTATCACAACGTGATCAATTTGATTTATTGTTCTTTGATCTGGAGACAGCCAGGTGCCCTTATGAACATCGAGAAGCTTAAATCTGGTACTGCTAACTACCATGGTTCTTGCAGCTGCTATGTCTATCAGCCTCATAGCATTGTCAGATGTTTCACTGTGGAGATTGAATTTCCCGAATGTTGGGCCAAAGATATTCTCCTTTCCAATTTTGGCATTAAAATCGCCTAGTATAATTTTAATGTCATGGGCAGGGCAACGGTCATAAGTTTCTTCTAAGCGCTTGTAAAATATATCTTTGGTCTGTTCGTCCTTGTCTTCAGTGGGAGCATGAGCACAAATAAAGCTGATATTGAAAAATTTTGCTTTTAATCGAATTGCAGCGAGTCTTTCATTCACTGGGGTGAAGCTGGAGACCAGATGTTTTAATCTCCGACCAACTTGGTATCATGGCAGCTATAATGCAGTGCGTCACCTTTAGGTGTGTTGTGACGCCTTTCCCGTTCCATCGTATTTCCTGTATTGGCAGTAATGTCGGCCTTGTACCTTTTAAGTACATCTGCCAATGCGTAAACTGCGCCTTCCCTACAAAGAGTGCAAACATTCCAGGTGCAGATTCGCAGATCATTTGTTAATCTTTTCTTTCGTTTTTTCATAGTAGGCTGTTTTTTTCTAGGGGAGGGTAACCCGAGTTTCAAACGTTCTTATGGGTGAACGCGCGGCACATGTTAGCTCACTACCTTTAACGGGTGTTAAAGACAGTTCCCCAGGTGACACCACGGGGAGGTCAGTGTCCACTTGAGATGAAAGAGGGACCAAGATAAATCCTGGCCTTTGCCATGTTAAAACAGGTCAGGACCGTTCCTTGGTATCTTCCATCCCCTACGTCGCCCTAAAGAATTAAAAAATAAAAAAACCTGTATTTGTGAAGATCATAAAGATCTGTGATCGTGTGAAATTCCCCACTTCATACACCACCTGCGTTACCTGAAAAGGTTGGACCCCGCAACTGAGTTACTTCCAGTTTCAGTCCCATGTTACCGAGTGACTGGTAGCCTCTTGTTAGACTGCGGACGCGGGGTCCTTATGCCCATTATCCTCTTTCGAGGATACCCTTGAGGTCTCCACTTGAGGTCTTTCCTAAAACTAAAATAAACTATAATATTCTGTAAAAAGATTATCTTCAATGGACAGAGGGCCTCTTGAGGTCTTCTATAGACAGAAGACTTCATAAAGTATTCCACAGACAAAATACATTTTCTAAAAGCAAAAGACCTCCAAAGGGTATTCTATAATCAATAAACCTGTAAAGTGTTCTGTGGACGACTTAATACTGTAACGCTCAAAAGTCGTGGGTACTCGTTTTTGATTACATTAAATAGTGATGCTATATTAAACTGAAATTATTTCAAATGTTAAATTCAAATTTAACGGGCGAAATGCCCTCTAGCGGTGACGAAGAGCATTAACCTGATGAATGAGTCCTCCTAGCGGCAATGCGGACGAACATGAACAATCTGTCAACAAGCAGTCAGCTGGCATCATCAGCAGGTATAAAAGGAGGTGCTTCAGAGACAATCGGGGCAGTCGTCTGTTGGCGGTTGTTGAGTCAAGTGGTGTGAAAACAAAACCTTGGCTTTTGTGGGAGTAGAGTAGATGGTAGTTTCTGCGTAGTCGAGTGGTGTGAAAACGAACCTCGACACGTAGAAGAATTAGTGTTTGTCCCGTCGAGTGGGGTTGTAAAACGAACCTCGACGCATTGTAGAAATAGCGTCTGTCTCGTCGAGTGGGATTGTAAAACGAACCTCGACGCACAGAAGATTTAGTGTTGTCCCGTCGAGTGGGGTTGTAAAACGAACGCATTATAGAAATAGTGTCTCGTCGAGTGGGGTTGTAAAACGAACCTCGACGCACCGTAGAAATAGTGTCTGTCTCGTCGAGTGGGGTGCAAACGAACCTCGACACGTAGAAGAATTAGTGTTTGTCTCGTCGAGTGGGGTTGTAAAAACGAACCTCGACATTTCGACAATACCTCAGCGCGTACCCGACCGCCACTGCTACATCCGGACGCCGTTGCTGTGCTTACGTCGCTGCAAATCGTCGTACCTCCAGCATTTGTCGGGCCACGGCTGTGCCAAACCATATGCCAATTACACAGTCGTAATTCAACGAATCAACGTCATATTCATCGCGCCGCTGCTGCGCTAAAGCCTGTGCCTACCGCCTTGTCCTGCTGTCTCGAGTCCAAGCCACATCAAACCTGACTCATCCAGCATATCATCTCGTGCCAAAATTTCTTCGTATAAACTTGCTCGGCCATCTATGTAGCAGTATATTTAGGTTCAGAACAACGATGCAGTGTTAAATATGTGTAGTGTTATTGTGATAAAAATAGTTAATAAAGTGTGTTTATAAAGTATTATGAAAAAAGGAAATCAACTGATGTGTTTCTCTCTCTAATGTCTCTAAATCAAAATAAGTTTTTGTGACGACCCTGGCCCCGCTGAAACTACCCCAGCTTCAAAGTAGAAAATACGTCGTCACAATACTTTTGAATGACTTCTATAGATAAGAGAAGATCTGTAGAATTTTAATCTTTTAAGGTAATTTATAGACAAATAAAACATTTATTTTATGGATAGACGACTTCTTGAGAGAGAGAGGTTTTTTTTATAGGGAAAATACAGAAGACCTCTTAAGGTCCCCCATAGCCCGCATATCTGCTGTGGTATTCTATTGATAGAAGACTATTTGGGGCCTTCTATACGCAGAAAACCTATTGAAGTATTCTCAAGTGGTCTTCTATAGTTCGCTTATCTCTTGAAGACCTCTTCTTAGGTCTTAAGTAGGCAAAATACATCTTGCGATTTTCTATGAATAGAAGACCTCTTGAAGTCTTCAATAGGCCGAAGACCACTGAGATCTTTTGTAAATATATGGTATCTTGAGGTTTTCTATATACAGATGAACGCTTTAGAACTTTTATAAACCGAAGCTCTCTTTAGATCATATGTTGACAGCAGCCATCTAGAAGTATTCTATGGACAGAGAACCACTTAAGGTCTCCTATGGACATAAGACCTCTTGAGGTTTTCTATAGATAGAAATCCCCTAGGGGTATTCTGTAGCAGAAAACCTCTTGTAGACATAAGACCACTTGTGGTATTCTATGGACACAACACCTATTGAGGTCCTCTATAGACTGTATATCTCTTGTGGTCTTCTATAGAAAAAGATCTCTTGAAGTGTTCTATATAGAGAAATCCTTTTGTGGTCCTCTATAGATCGTATGTCTAATGGGGTCTTCTGTTGCCAAAAGACCTCCTGGAGACTTCTTTAGGCAGAAGACATCTTTAGGTCGCTGATCTTTTTAGCTCTTTTTCAGAAATCTTCTATGAAAATATAAGATGTATTGGGTCTTTTATAGAGAGAAGACATCTTAATGTCTCCCATAGGCCAAATATCTCTAGAGGTCTTCCAGATGTCTTTGAGGTCCTTTGTGGGATGAACATCTCTTGAGGCCTTCCATAGACTGATGACCACGTGAGGCCATCTACATACTGGTCTTCTATTGATAGATACTACTGTGAAGATTTCTATGGAAAAAATATTTCAAAAAGCCATCTATGGACAGAAGGCTCTTTAAGTTCTTCAATAGACTGAAGAAGATATCTTGACGTATTTTATAGGCGAAAGAAGAATTCATAGGCGTTCGATAGAGAGAAGACGAGCTTCAGATGTCTTCTATGGACAAAAAAGGGCATCTTTAAGAGTTCTATAGAAAGAAAAAGACCTCTTGAGATCGTCCATAAATAGACGAAAATCTCTTGGCAATCCAATCCCAAGGCAGCGGGTTTTTTGTACCGGATTGACCCGGAACTACACAACATCATTGTTCCGGCCAGCGGCTGCCACCTCAGTGTACATATGTTTGTATTTGTTTCGTTTTTCTGTGTTTTTCTGGTGCCGGGACGGAGGAAAACCCAGGTCCAATATATTTGTGCTCGGTTTGTCACATCCGCATCCTCACCCACATCCAGCCTTCGGTGAGATGCAATAGATGTCAGGAGTGGGTGCATCTAAGGGGTTGCTCTGGACTTGTCCACGTGAGAGACTACAACAGGGACTATGTTGCCGCATGCTGTGTGAATACAGTCCCCAGTGAGTCGTCATCGGATTACGAAACTCCCTCGTCGTCTGATTATGAGACTCCTCCGCAGTCTCCTCGACAACAACCGCACATGCAGCCTTTAACACCAGCCGTTGTTGTCCCAATCCCAGAAAATGCATCCTTTTTGCAATTTAATTGCAATAGACTCCGAGGTAAGATCGAGGAAATAGTAGATTTCATGAGTCGGAGGAATATCAAGGTCGCTGCGGTGCAAGAAACCAAGCTCAACAGCAACTGTAGCTTACAACGTTGCGATGGTTACAACGTACTAAGGAAGGATCGCACCAGAAGTGGAGGTGGGGGATTAGCTTTCCTATTGCACCAGTCTGTCCAATACAGACCTATTTCGCTTGAGCCTGTCTCTAACAACCTGTACATAGAATGTATGGGGGTAGCAGTCAGGTGTGGAACTGACAAGATAGAGTTGCTGAACGTATACATCCCGCCGAGAAATAGCTGTATCTCAGATTACGTGCCTAACATTAGCGCGCTTTTGGAAGGTCATAATAGTCTGGTCCTGGGGGACTTTAATGCGCATCATGAGATGTGGCATTCGGGCCTCGGAAACGACCAGAGAGGTACAGCGCTAGCTGAGCAGATTGACAGCCCTACGTTTTGCACGGTCAATGAGGACGCCCTACCAGAATTAGAGGAGAGTGTCACAGTTCGCCAGACATAACCATCTTGTCACCTGGTCTGACAAATGACGTTACCTGGCAACCCGTCATTTCCCTTGGATCAGACCATATCCCCATAATTGTCTCCATTAGCAGACCACCCGATTTCATTACCTCTGAACGCCCCACATTCGTCAATCATAAGAAAACTGAGAGTTCACCAATCACCGCTTCAGACAACTGTCCAATCCTTCTGATGTTCGGGTAGCAGAAAGGACGTTCCGAGACATTATCACTGCTGCAGCCGCTCGCCATATCCCTGCCGGTCGAATACCCGAAGTAAGACCAAACTTCCCAGCAGAGGCGACGGGATTAGCAAATGAGCGTAATGAGATTCGCCGAACCAACCCGAATGACCCCAGAGTCAGGGAGCTGACACTGGAAGTTAACAGGCTGGTCGGCAAGCAAAAGCGGAATAAGTGGTTAAATCATCTGAAGAGTTGCAACATTGGAGCCGGTATAGGTGAATTGTGGGTAACGTTTAAGTCACTCTCGAACCCTGGAAGAAGGGAAGATAGGACCTCAGTCACGTTAACTGACGTTGACTGACCCGAAGAGGTGCGCAAGTTATTTCAATCGACAGTTTGTCGAGCATCCCGAGAGTGACAGGGCGAAGAGAAGAGTATTACGTCCTATCAGATCTCTTCCTGCCGAGAAGGAACCACCACAGTTTACAATTGATGATTTTGCCAATGCCATCAGGAACGCTAAATCATCCAAAGCGTTGGGCCCTGATGGAATCTCCATGGTAATTCTGAAGCAGCTGGATGAGCCGGGAGTGGAGTATCTCACTAAAGTTCTCAACTTGTCGCTAGCCACCCTCATTGTTTCCGAAGTCTGGAAAATGGGCATGGTGGTCCCACTACAGAAGCCCGGCAACGATGCCAGCAAAAGTAAATCGTACAGGCCGATTTCGCTTTTGTCAACCGTAGCAAAGACCCTTGAGGCCTTAGTCCTCCCCAGTATCAGAGATAACTATCAAGTTGCCGATAATGAGCATGGATTCCGTAAGCAGCACAGCACGACAACAGCGATGCACGCCATTACCACATATATTTGTCAAGGACTCAACAAGAGACCGCCGTGTGATAGAACTGTGATGGTGGCGCTTGACTTATCAAAAGCTTTTGATACAGTCAAGCACTCCACGCTGTTTGAGGACATTGAGCAGACAACCCTCCGGCCCAGCTTGAATCGTTGGATAGTCAATTATATGTGTGGACGCCAGCTGTACGTGGAATTCAGGAACAAGAAGTCCAAACCCCGTATCTCCGGAACTGTTTAACCTCTACCTTTCCTGTATTCCGCCCCTTTCAGACGGCATCGAGATCGTAACGTATGCGGATGATTGCACGATCCTGGCGTCAGGTACCTTCCCTGATGACATCTGTGAGAGACTGAACAACTATTTGACCGATCTTACCACCTTCTCCATTCGGGGAACATGCAGATTTCCGCCACAAAATCAACAGCCACTCTGTTCACCACATGGACAGCGGAGTTTGGACGTGAGTTGAATGTCGTGGTCGACGGTAGCAGAATTCCGACCACAAACTGCCCTAAAATTGTAGGGGTCACATTCGACACTACATTCACGTCGTGCGCACACGCCACAGCTATCTGCGACAAGTTGAAAAGTAGGAACAAGGTCCTCAAGTCCCTGGCCGGCAGCACTTGGGGTGCAGATAAAGAAACCTTGTTGGCCACGTATAACGCGATAGGTCGGTCTGTGGTAAGCTATGCGGCTCCAGTCTGCTCCCCGAGATTGTGCGATTCGAACTGGAAAAAGATTCAAACTTGCCAGAATGCCGCCCTGAGAACAGCAACAGGGTGCCTCCTCAACTCTTCAGTGGACCATCTACATGAGGAGGCAAAGATTCTTCCAGCAAAGCAACACAATGAAATGCTTTCGTTGCAGTACCTGCTTGGATGTTAACGTGTGAGCCATCCCAATCACCATCTTGTGGGTAGGCCCGACACATCCAGGCAGATCAGGAAGGATATCTATGCTCTAGAGGGAGAGGTTCAACGATACAGGAGAGAACCCCTAGATCAACAAGCATATCAAACAGGTTTAAATAGTATTCACACGGATGCAGTTGCCAAGGCCTTAAGCAATTATAGTGTGAATAAAGTCCTCGAAATACATCCCCCATCTATTGCAGCTGAGGAGCGTCCGCTGCCACGACAAACTAGAGTAGTTTTGGCTCAACTACGCTCAGGATATTGCATTCGCCTGAACTCTTATTGGGCGGAAATGGAACGCGCCGTGCAAGACATCTGCCCAGTATGTGGCACGGGCCCGCACGACACAAAACACCTTTTCAACTGCCCAGCCAAACCTACTCATCTAACTCCAGTGGATCTGTGGTTACATCCCATCGAAGCAGCCACTTTCCTGGAACTGGAGATAGACCCAGAGCCAGATTGAACAGAAGAACGAACATACAAACATAATAACAAACACTGTTACAACAACAAAAATCTCTTGAGATTTCCACAAACGTCTTGGAATCTTCAATAGTCTGAAGAAGACTCTTTGAAATCTTCTATGAATTATATAAGACCTTTTGACGTCTTTTATATTCAGAAGAAGACCTCCCGAGGACTTCCATTAACAGAAGAAGACTTTTCCTACAAAGAGCGAAGACCTCCTGATTTCTTCCATAGACAGTAGAAGGTCTCTTGACGTCTTCCATAAACACAGAAGATCTCTTGACGTCTTCCACATTTCTATAGATAGAAGATATCTTGAGGTCTTCTATGTACAGAAGACCTCTTGAAGTCTTCTATCGACAGACAATCATTAGAGGCCTTCTATTGAGAGTGGACTTATTGAAATCTTCTCTAGCAAAAATGCCTAATGAGATCTTCTACAGGCCTAAGACCTATAGAGATCTTCAATAGCTCTATGGAGAGAAGACATCTTTAGGTCTTTTATTAACAAGAGACCTATTGAGGTCTTCTAAGGAGAGAATATATATGTATTTAGGTCTTCTATTGACAGAAGACCTCTTGACGCATTCTATTGGTACGTTACGTCTTGAAGTCTTCTCTAGAAAAAACCTCTTGAGATCTTGTAGAAGCAGCAGACCTCCTGAGATCTTTTACAAGCAGAAGACCTAGTGAGATCTTCCATGGACAGAAGTCCTCTAGAGTTCTTCTATGGACAGAAGTTATCATTAGATATTCTTTTGACAGAAGGCTTCTTCACGTATTCTATAAGCAGGTGAAGTTTTGAAGCCATCTCTAGAGAAAAGGCCTCTTAAAATCGTCTAAAGACAGAAGAACTCTTGATATCTTGAAGACTTCTATAGGCAGAAGACTTCTTGAGGTCTTCTATATACAGGATACCTCAGGAGATAGTCTACTGAATCTTGTAACGATATATAACTTCTTGAGGATTTCTGTTGACAAGAAATCCCTAGAGACTTCTAGAGATATTTTCGGACGGAAACATCTTAAAGTTTTCCATAGATACAGGAAGACTTCTTTTACAAAATAAGATTTCTATGGACAGAAGACCTTTTAAAGTTAGTCCATCAACAAGTTGTCGGCCAAGTCGTCTAAGTAGATTATATGCATTAAAGAACGTTTATGGATGTTTTTGTGCAAGTGGAAAACCTTAAGAACGTGTTCTGTCCATAGGTTACCTTTAGATTTTTTTTTCACAGAACACCTTCAGAAGACCGTCTGACAACAAATGGTCTCAAGAAGCTCTTATATCCTTTGTGGTCTTTTAAAGGTCACCCGTTCGTAAAAGGCACTTAAAATATTTTCTGTCCGATTAACATGTTAGAATGTCCCTGTCCCTGAAAAATTAGGATTAAAAGGTCTTTTGTCCACAAAATAACCTCAAAACGCTTCCATCCTTAGAGAACCGTTAGATGGTCTCTTTTCCATAAATGAGCTGTTATTAAAAGACCTTTGAAACCTCTTCTGTCATTCGTTTATAAGAAGTGAAAAGCAATTCTGTCCGTCTGAGGTCCCCAAAAGACATTTAAGAAGTCCTCTGTTATTAGAAGAGCTTTAGAAGGTCATTTGTCCAAGGGAGGTCTTATGTCTAAGTAAGACCTGTTGAAGGTCTTCTCTGTAAAAATATATTTAAGAAGGTATTCTGTCTTTAGAAATCACTTAGAAGATCTTTTGTCCATAGAAGATTTGGAAAGGTCTACTAGCCCAACAAGACATTTGAAAAGTCACCTGTCAGTAGTAGGCCTTTAGAAGGCATTCTATCCTTATTTTTTAAAAGTTTTCTGTTCGTAGGAAGCCGTAGAAAATTTAAGATGGTTTTCTATACTTACCCAGACTTCTTTCTATAAGTCTATATAAACGTTTCAAATATATTCTCTCTTTAGAAGACTCATACAAGGTGTTCTGTCATAGAGGACCTTTGGAAGATGCACTTGAAATGAAATAGGAACCAAGAAATTTTTCTGACATTCGCAAGCCAACATCCCCTACATCACCCTAAAATAGAGAAATATCAACAACAACTTTTAGCTATTAATTTCTCTTTCGAGTTGAGCTTTTTGATGATGGAATGTTGGAAATAAAAAATCAGTGTCCAGTAAATTTTGACAATTTTCTACTGTAAATTTTCCTCTATTTTCCTTCGCTTTAAAAATTCGCTTTCATTGCAACTTTATTTTGCAAAACAAAAAAAGGAACTATGTAAACGCCTAAAAGTATGCATTTGCTTTCTTTCATAATAACAACATTCGCTATGGCAGTCACTCTCTCTTTCTCTTTCCCCTTGCCATAGTGTATGCGAGTGAATGCTGTATGAGTGTGTGTGTATAACTGCAATTACCGCAATCAACTCAGCCTTTGAAGGCTATCATCATCATGGCAGCTTCATTTGGTTTGCTGGTTATTTCCATTGAAATCGTTTTTTTTTTTTCGGGAAAATTGAAAATTTTCAATGGTTTGCCTCATATCATCATCAATGGTAGTTCAGTGGACAGTGGGGGCAATAAAACATTCATTAAAAATTGTACAAAATTTCCATAAAACTCCCATGTGTGCCTGTGAGTGAGTGCGTGCGTGTGCGTTATAACCACCAACGTCATCAATACTAACATGAATAGACATGTATGATGCAATGTTCAGCTCAATAACTTATACTCGGGAGAACAACTCAATAACAACAACGAACAAAAAAACAGAAGGACCCAACAAAGTTAAACCATAAGGCCACAAAAGGGCTGGCTGGTCGGTTGACTGACTGACTGTCTATCTGTCTGGCTATACGTAGCAAATGTGCAAGATGTTACCACTTGTTTCCCTCAAAAACATGAATATGGGCAACAACGATAACAAGAACAACGCAAAAAAAAATTGAAAATTTGTGAATACAAAGAACTAGAATGTCAATGATGAAATCTCAATCAATCTCACACATGCACACACAAACTATGTACACACCTCCATGTCCTTCATGCTTGTGTAAATTTTGGAACAACCAAACTATTGTCAAGTTAATCAAAGAGAATCTGTTCCAGTATCCAGGTATAACAAGAATATTGAGGAGTTGAGATTTATCAAAAGGCTGGGATAATATTTTTGCATTTTCTTTAACACTTTTTGGTATTGTTAGGAGACCAAATGTTTCTGTTGGCAGAGTCGACTAGTTGGTACAGTGTAACATTACCTTAGAAGACCTTTAAAATGTAGACTACATTCATTCAGTAGAAGACCTTTAAAAGGACTTCTTTCACTAGAAGGAAAAGGTCCTCTGTCCAAATAGTATCTTAAGAAGGTCATCTGACTACAGAAGACCTTTAAATGATATTCTATCCAAAGAAGACTTGAGGAATATTTTCTTTCCATAGAAGACTTTGAGAAGGTACTCTGTCCATAGAATACCTTTAGAAGGTTTTCTGTCGGTATATCACCCTAAGAAGGTCATATGTCCACAAAAAACTTTCAAAAGGTCTTGTAGGGACAGTAGACATTTAAAAAGTTATTTTTATAGAAAAAGAAAAAATACCTTCGTCTGAAGTAACTCTATGGAGAGAAGAACTTCTAAAGGTCTTCAAAAAAGACTTGAGGAAGATTTTCTCTCCATAGAAGACTTTGAGAAGTTACTCTGTCCAAAAAATACCTTTAGAAGGTTTTCTGTCCGTATAGGATCCTAAGAAGGTCATATGTCCACAGAAAACTTTCAAAAGGTCTTGTAGGGACAGTAGACATTTAAAAAGTTTTTTTATAGAAAAAGAAAAAATACCTTCGTCTGAAGTATCTCTAGGGAGAGAAGAACTTCTAAAGGTCTTCAAAAAACCACGGGCAAAATACCTTCTGGAGCTCTGCTAAGAACAGGAGACCTTCTGAAAGACTCCTACGGACAGAAATGTTCTTAAGTTTCTATGGACAAACGACGGAAGATCTTTTAAAAGTCATCTAAAGTCAGGTCATCTATGGTAAGGAGACCATCTGAAGGTTCTGTAAGCATAGAAGCGTTCTGAGGTTATTTTTTGTCTTCTAAGGACACGGGACCATCTAACATCTTAATCTTACTTACTTACTTAGCTGGCCCATTACAGAACATTTGTTCCATAGACCGAACTAAGAAAAGATCTCCAATCCTCTCTGTTTAGTGCTTCGCTTTCTGGAATACCGCGCCTTGCCCACTTTTCATCCACTTGTTTGCGCCATCTACTCTTTGGCCTGCCAATTCTGCGTGCACCGTCATGTGGCTCGAATTTATACGCCTTTTTAGCGGGTTCATCATCGCTCATTCTTATTATATGGCTTAGCCAACGCAATCGCTGCATCTCGATAGCAGATACAGCTCTTGGTTCATACGACGTCGATATTCACCGTTAACGCAGATCGGTCCGTAGATCTTTCGAAGAATTTTTCTCTCAAACACGCCCAGCACTGCCTTATCTGCTTGCGCAAGTACCCAGGCTTCGAAACCATACATCAGCACGGGTAGTATCAGTGTTTTGTAAAACGTTATTTTTGTTTGACGAGTTGTGGCTTTGTTTTTAAAGTGCTTACTTAAGCCAAAGTAGCATTTGTTTATGTCGTTTGTTGTGTTTATGGCGGTGCTGAGGTATACGAAGTCTTTTACTACCTCAAAATTATAGGAACCAACTTCAACAATGGAACCAACCTCAATGGACGCATTGCGCGTCGACACCATCAACTTGGTTTTCTCGCCGTTTACCGCCAGACCCACTTTAGCAGATTCTCCTTCGACCTTCATAAAGGTATCGGTTACTTCTTTTACTGATCGTCCCCTGATGTCTATATCATTAGCATAAGCAAGTAACATGTGGCTATTGGTGTAGATTGTGCCACTTCTTTTGACGTTTGCCTCTCGTATAACCTTTTCTAGCAGGATGTTGAAAAGATCACACGAAAGGCTGTCTCCTTGCCTGAAACCTCTTTTGGTACAAAACTCTTCGGAGAGGTTCTTTCCTACTTTAACTGAAGATCTTGTGTCAGTTAGAGTCATTTTACAAAGCCGAATGAGCTTTGCGGGGATACCAAATTCAGACATGGCTTGGAATACCTTTGAAAGTAGCGGGCTGTCGAAGGCTGCTTTATAATAGACAAAAAGGTGGTAGGTGTCGATCTGCATCTCTTGGGTCTTCTCCTGGATTTGCCGCAGGGTATATATCTGGTTAATGGTGGACTTGCCAGGTCTAAAGCCACATTGGTATGGTCCAATTATTTCGTTGACCATTAGCTTTAGTCGTTCGCACAATATCCCTGACACTATCTCATACGCAATAGGGAGAAGACTTATGCCCCTATAGTTGGAGCATAAAGTCTTATCTCCTTTCTTATGGACGGGACACATGATGCTCAGGTTCCAATCGTTGGGTACGCGTTCTTCCTGCCAGATGGTGCTAACTAGCTGATGCATACACCTTATCAGCGCGTCGCCTCCGGTTTTAAACAGTTCGGCTGGTAAGCCATCGGCTCCTGCTGCTTTATTATTCTTCAGCCGGTTGATTGCTGTTTTTACCTCATCTTGGCCGGGCGGTATACATTCTATACCATCTTCTGGGGTTGGATCTGTGGTATCATCGTCTTCGCTACTATTGGATACCATCAGATTGGAGAAATGTTCCTTCCATATCCTGAGCTGTATCTGTTTCCAGATTACCTTGCTGGTCTCTACAGGAGGATGTGCCTGTACCAAAGCCATTTATTTGATGTTTCACTCTTTGGTAGAATTTTCGGACTTCATTCTGGCTCCTGTACATCTCGATATTTTCACACTCCCGCTTTTCCATTTCTCTCTTTTTCTTGCGCAAAAAGACGTTTCTCTTCTCTCCTCTTCTCCCGATATCTCGTGCGCTACGGGTTGCTACTTATTGTAAAGTAGCCCTATATGCCGCATTTTTCTCTTCGGTAGCAGCACGACACTCCTGGTCATACCATGAATTCCTTTGTGGAGGTCTCTGGTATCCATGTATTGATTTTGCGGCTGTTTGCATGGAGTGGGCAATATTTTGCCCTTGTGTTGTTATTTTATCGGGACAAGGAGTGCTCTCATTAAGTAATTGGGCTAGTTGAGTGGAATATGCTATGGCTATCTGTTGTGTTTGCAGCCTATCGATGTCCAACTTCCGCATTGTGTCTGTTCGTGCTTTATTTGCAGCGTTTAGACGGGTACGTACCTTTGCTGCAACAAGGTAGTGGTCCGAATCAATGTTTGCGCCTCGGAACGATCGTACATCCAACACGCTCGATGAATGTCTTCCATCTATCACAACATGATCAATTTGATTACTTGTTCTTTGATTTGGAGACAGCCAGGTGCCCTTATGAATATCGAGATGATAAAATCTGGTACTGCTAACTACCATGTTTTTTGCACCAGCAAAGTCTATCAGCCTCATACCATTGTCAGATGTTTCACTGTGGAGACTGAAATTCCCGACTCTTGGACCAAAGATATTCTCCTTTCCAATTTTGGCATTAAAATCGCCTAGAATAATTTTACTGTCATGGGCAGGGCAACGGTCATAAGTTTCTTCTAAGCGCTCGTAAAATATATCTTTGGTCTGTTAGTCCTTGTCTTCAGTGGGAGCATGAGCGCAAAAAAGCTGATGTTGAAGAATTCTGCTTTTAATCGAATTGCAGCGAGTCTTTCATGCACTGGGGTGAAGCTGGAGACCAGATGTTTTAACCTCCGACCAACTACAAATCCGCAACCAAACTCATGTTTTGTGTCATGGCAGCTATAGTACAGTGTGTCACCGTAAGGTGTTGTTGTGACGCCTTTCCCGTTCCATCGTATTTCCTGTATGGCAGAAATGTCGGCCTTGTACTTTTCAAGTACATCTGCCAATGCGTAAACTGCACCTTCTCTAAAAAGAGTGCGAACATTCCAGGTGCAGATTCGCAGATCATGGTCCTTAAAACGTTTGCGGGGTTCGTCAACTTTAGAGGGATTTGTTTTTGTTTTCTTTCGTTTTTTCATAGTAGACTGTTATTTCTAGGGGAGGGTTACTAACCCGACGCCCAAACCCAAGTTTTTAACGTTCTTATGGGTGAACGTGTGGCACATGTTAGCTCACTACCTTTAACGGGTGTTAAAGAAAGTTCCCCAGGTGACACCACGGGGAGGTCAGTGTCCACTTGAGATGAAAGAGGGACCAAGCTAAATCCTGGGCTTTGCCATGTTAAAACCGGTCAGGACCGTTCCTTGGTATCTTCCATCCCCTGCGTATTAATTTCATTACTGAAAAAAATGTATGCTTTCATGTCGAAGCGTGCATATCTCCAAACTAGAGCAGATCAAAAATTCAGAAAGAGCATACCGGAAACGATAGAAACCACCTGTATCTCAAAAAGTCAAAAATGGCATATGGCACTTAAGCATGACACCGACTTTATGTCTTTAAAATACTTTAAGAGTTTTCTGCCCATTAAACAGTTTTAGCATTCTCTAAGGGTTTCCTTTCAACAGAAGTCCTCAAGAGGTAATCTGTCCATACAAGATTCCATAGATTACCTCTTGAGATCCCCTGAATATAGAAGACCTTAAGAAGTCTTCTGCCTATAGAAGATTTCAAGAGGCCTTTTTTAGAGAAGACGTTAAGACGACTCCTGTCCAAAGAATATCTCAAGAAATGTTTTGTCAAAAGACGACCTCAAAACGTCCCCGTCAACAGAACACATTAAGAGGTCTTCTGTACATAGATGACCACAAGAGGCCTTCTTTTGTCTATAAAAGGCTTCATGTGGTTTTATTCAATTTACACTGTGCTACATTTTTAAGGTAATCCTGTGCAAACAATTTGAGCTGAGGATTTTTAGAAAGTACAGACCCAAACGACAAAAACCCTAGTTGGGTTTTGATGTGTCAGCTCCAGCTTGGATTTTTTGGCCCCATATAAACATGGTTAAATATTGACTTTTTAAAGCAATTCTGGGATATATCTCTGAAACCTATGTGAATTTTCATTTGACCTCTGAAGCAAGTTTGTTGATAAGCGCAAGAATAAAATATTTGCAGAAATAATTGAATCGAAAAACTACATTTATAGCCTCAAATTTTATAAAATATTGAAAATTTCCATAAATTGTATAAATTTCGCACCATATCTCCAAAACCATTAATTTTTTCTTGATGTTTTCTTTTGGAAAAAAATTTGATGGAATGTAGTATACAACTCTTCGGAACATATCATTGTTGTAAAATGCCTCTATCACGTTAATTTCAGTATATTTTTCAACGACCATTTAATAAATATGTCAATATTGTGGTGAAATCCGAAATGCGTGTAAACTGTGTTTGAAATAGGTGTTGTAAAAGATATGATGCAAAATGCCGCTGAAATAGCATGAAGTAAGCATTGTAGAGTTTCAGAATGTTCTGAAGAATTGTCGAGAGCTTTATTTGGAATATTTTTGCAAAAGGTTACTTGGTTCAACTCCCAATAGTTTAGGTGATACTGACCAGAATTTCAGCAATTATGTTAAATTTTCTATATTTTATAGATTTTTATGCCCTTGATGGAGTTTTTCTTATGTGGTCTGTTCAAAAGATAAGATCTACTAGTTCAGGGCTACAATATTACCTGACAGCGAGGCCAAATTCCTAGTCGTTTCTGAGATAAAGGCCCGATAAATGCAAAAAAACTATAGTTTAGATCAGGGTTTCGTAGTCGAGGTATTTTTGGCTCGACTCCGACTCCAGGCGAGTTTTTTTCACGACTCCGGCTCCGACTCCGACTCCGGGTCGACTCCGAGAGTGAATTCCTATACCACTAAAAATGAATAACATATGCACAAATTTTTAACTTTTTCCTATACTTTGGCCTATATAAGCTAATGTGTTAGTTTTTCCTTACATATTCATTAGAAAGGGCATTCGTTTGAATACTTTCGAACATATCAGTATTGTTTCGGCCGAATCTTACATTGAAAAATAGCAAAGTTAGAAAGTTTTCCTTTTTTGCACGAGTATATTCTGGACGGAACACTTTCGCGTAAGAGTCTTTATGCTTTCAAAATATGTGAAAATTAAGCAATTCATAACCAAGTTTCAAACTGGATGTTAGCCAAAAATTTGAGTGTACTTAGCCTTCATTTTTACTTAATTGTTATTAATTTTTTTGGCAGATTGTTTTCTTCATCTGAAAGAGAAAAGTGTTACGAAGTTTAGAGACCGTCTACGAAACCCTGTTTTTATTAAAGCATTTTGCGGTGCCAACTCTAGCTCGAAAACTAATAAACCAATTGTCATATATTTTTATGTCCGATTTCGAGAAAAAACACAGTTTATATGCTGCATACAAAATAAAATAAATTGTTCCCATCCAACGCTCATACTAAGGCAATATTTTTCCGATCGATTTAAAAATTTGACCACATATTCTATGCTTTTTATACTTTCTACTTTTTTCTGAAATTTAGGGATCACCCCTTAAACTAAAATTCCGCGCTCACATTTTGAACTTAGGTGTGGAGTGGATAATTTTAGTGAAATATTAGTGATATATTGTGTACACCACTCAGCACGTAGGCAGATGGATGTTTTCTGGAACTGAAAATTAGCAGATTTCGTGCATGAAAATATTCTACTAGGACAAGAAATCGATATTGTCATGTTTTCATTGTCCTTTATCACTTTTACCCGATCCTTTCTCATGAAAACTCTATGATTATGTATTTCATTGAATTTCGTATATGCTATTGATTGTGTAGAAAACTCGGAAACACATGAACTATATCTGTTCCTGGCGGACAGATCCGGTTATTTGAATGTCTACATCTAAAGCCTTATTGAGTATATAATGAATCATAAAAGAAAGTTTCGCCGTTTGTCAGACTTCTGAGTTATGGCGGGATGAATCTGTCGTTGACCAGCAACGAATTTATGATGCCTAATTCAGAAGCGTAAGCATCCGAATTTGATATATAGTTAATAGATTATGCGAAATTTACCGAAATACATAAACATACGGTTTTTTTTGAGAAAGTAACGGGTAAAACTGATAAAGGACAATCAAAACGTGACAATGTCGATTTCTGGGATATGGTAAAACTACATATCGTCTGCTCCGTCGGAAAAGGTCGTAAGTCCACTTTTTTTGGAAATCGCGTTTTTGTTACAGGATGATAGTACAAGTCAAAACACGTCGTATGATACAAAGAAAATGGTAGTATGTGCCGTTTTTCTACATGTTTTGCCCTTGTCGGAAAAGGTCGTAAGTCCACAAAACGTACAAATTTGAGTACGAAAAGGTCGTAAGTCCACAGGGAAATGTATACTTTAAAAGAACACTACAGCTAATGTAGTTCAGATATATTGTTTAACGTCATCCATGGTTGGGGTACAATGTAAAGAACCAGCCTACACCTTTGGATGATAATCGGATGACATTTGGCGGAGCCTGTGGACAAAACTTTTGAACAAAAATGTGATAATTTTTATATTGCAACGAAAATTTACATTTGAAATCTATTTTCCCCTATAAGCGAACTGATTGTGAAAGATAGACTTCTGGCCATTTCATTGATACAAATTGGGATGCTGTATGTGTTCAAATACCTCATATATTGAAAAATTAAAAAAAAAATCAAAATTTTTACTGTTGTATATCTTACTTAACTTTATCAAATGGTAATTTGTGGTTTCTCTAGGGACATTTATTCACATAACGAGATTAGTTTGTATTCTGAATTCAATAAAGTAATATCTTCTAACGGACGGGTAAGTGCAATGTTTATATTATTAAATGATTCTAAAATAATAATTGATTGAAATGATATTAAACTAAGAAGGCATCATGATTTTTGCTAACAAAGAGCAGTATGAATTTGGAATGGAATTAGACGATGGTGTCATGGGTCTAGTTCCCTGTGGTTTTAAGGGTGATTCTGAAAGCTCTGATGACGTCAATACCAAACATCCTAGAAGTAATAGACACTTCTATACCAAATCACGAAGATCTATCTTAAAAATTGCGAGCTGTATCTTAATTTCAAAAGACGGACAGACGGTTATGGTTATACCGACTTAGAATTTTACTCTGGTCGGGTCTTATTGATTAAATATGTACCCAGGATTGGGGAAACGGAATCGTTCGTAAGTTTTATATATAGCGGATTTAAAAAATAGGGCACAGGTGTAACTCGCTCCTCCGAAATTCAACAAAATACATATATAGCCTACTTAAACCTGGAATAAGTACTTAGGGTTGGAGATTCAACAACCGTTGCTTCGCAAATTAATTTTCTGACCGATACTTTCATAACTTTTACAAAAGAATCGTTTTTTGAAAAATAGGGCCTGCCCTCGCCCCCTCCGAAATTCAAAAGATATAAAGCCTATTTTCACCTCGGTTGTTTCTTGTATATTCTCTGAAATTTTCAAAAAATTGGTTCAGCCGTTTTTGAGCCTATGCGGAACACACATTGTCTTTTATATATAAGATTTCACACTAATGTTTTGGTCTATTAAACCCGCTAATAATTTGTCTTAAACTCAAATCTTTCTTAAAATTCCGCTCCGATCGGAATATTACTGCGATCTACAGGACAGCTAAAAAGTCGGGTAAAAATTGTTGGTTTGGTCCATTTCACACCTTTCTATCATAACCAACATCTAATGGGGTCACTTCTGGTCGGAACCTGACCTCTCCACAAAATTTCGTGGCGATCGGTCCAAAATTGAGGCTTGTAGTTTTATTACAATTGTTAATGGATGGACGGACACACATAGCTAGATCGCTGTATCTCGTCAAGATATGAAAAAATGGCAAATGGGGAGGGGCTCTACGACGAATACTTCGCGATGTTACACGAATATTGGGCAAAACAAACTTATAATACCCTTTCCACATTGTTTTGTAAAGTATAAATATTTTATTTCAAAAACGTCCGTAAATTGTAGGAAAAGGTCGTAAGTCCCTACAAAAATACAAAACTGTACAGGGAAAAGGTCGTAAGTCCAAAGACATCCAATTATCCCTCAAACGCGACGGAATTTTATCAAACAAAGTACAGGTATTGAAGCAGAATAAATAAACGAAAAATACTGCCTTTACCACCATAATAAAATCTTTAATACAGAAAGCGCTGGAATGTTTTTTCTTCCTCCTGAAAAATTTATTGAAAGGGACTTACGACCTTTTCCGACGGAGCAGACGATATAATTTTCGGTGAAACATTTTTGTAGAAAATTTAATTTTGTTTTACTTTTTGAGTTCAAGAACAAAAAGGACATGGATGAAACTGAGCTAGAAGGACAGCATATTTAACAGAAAGTTTCCTCATTCCATTTAACTGAAAACATTTCATCTAAAAATGATGAAACAATATCTCCAAACAGAGATATAAAACTATTTTCTCAATGATTGATGGGGGTCAATCAAAAAATCATTATGTCATGACTCAGAAATTTTAGCTGTGGGATCCTTTGAAGTTCTCAATTGGGGCTTTCATTCCCAAAAAGAATTTTCCTCCCCCAGATCTTAACTTTCATTTTGTGTCACAGGGTATTCAGTAAGATTTTTCATAGAGACCACAATGTCTTTAATAGAAGACGAGGATGACTTCTCATAAAAAAACAAGATGAGAATACCAATAGACCTTTGTGAGATAACCAGTAAGACTGCTGACGAAAGAGGTTAAAGGTCCAATCTCAATTCGATTGTCATAGAACTTTACTGTTTTTTGCAAAAATGTAACGAATTAATTGAATCAACAAAATAGGGATGAATAGACTACACTTCAAAGGATAGTAAATATCCTGTGAATTGTCCTTTAACTTAGTATAATATACTAGCAAAGTGCCCGCTACTTCGTATGCGTTAAATATATAAAACAAATGAACAATATATAATATAGAATGGTGGAAACATTTTGTGTACTAATACGTACCACTTTAGTTCGATTTTTGTCACGCCTACACATCAAGAGCAATCCACATTTTTTGAGATATTTTAATTGAGGTTATCAGCGCAAATACGGCCTAACCCAACAACCGCCATCCTCATTTCTAGCTCTACCTGTTCCCCCAATTATAGAACTATTTAGTACTTTACATGTAAATATATACATACGAACCTCCTCCTATTATTTCAAAATTCCCATTACACAATAACAAATTGTACCAAATCCTGTGCCATTTACAACTTTTTACGTATATTTATGGCACATATTTCTTAAATCGGACGTTATAAGCAAATGATAACAATAATCTTAATTCCAAATCTCACGAATCCAGATCTATCCGTTCATCCAATACAAAATTGTACCATACATGAAACCATTTCGTACCCCTAAGTGTACCTAATTCCACATTTTAGGATTCGAGCGCTATAATTTCACCTAAATCCTAATTGTACAAAATGTAGTACTTTTTGTAAGCATAAGTACGCATTTCTAAAACTAAGTACGCATTTCCAAAACTAACCCCAACAGTAATATTAACTCCAAAATTCAAGATTCCAGCTCCAACCGTTCGCTCAAATCCAAGTTGTAGCATATCTCAATAATACACTCCAACAGTAATATTAATTCCAAATTTCTTGATTCCAGCTCTACCCGTTCGCTCAAATCCAAGTTGTACCAAATTTAGTACCGTTTAGTACTTTTCGTACATATAAGTACGAATTTCCAAAACTTCATCAATCCTACACCCCAACAGTAATCTTAATTCCAAACTTCAAGATTCCAGCTCTAGCCGTTTGCTCAAATCCAAATTGTACCAAATTTAGTACTTTTCGCACTCATAAGTACGAATTTCAAAAACTACTTCTATATCTCAATCCTACACTCCAACAGTAATATTATTTCCAAATTTCTTGATTCCAGCTCTACCCGTTCGCTCAAATCCAAGTTGTACCAAATTTAGTACCGTTTAGTACTTTTCGTACATATAAGTACGAATTTCCAAAACTTCATCAATCCTACACTCCAACAATAATCTTAATTCCAAATTTCTTGATTCCAACTCTATCCGTTCGCTCAAATCCAAATTGTGCCAAATTTAGTACTATTTAGTACTTTTCCTACCCATAACTAAAAATTTCCAAAATTTTATCAATCCTACAATTCAACAGGTATTTTAAATTCAAAATTGGGGATGGCAGCTACATCAGATCACCAAATACCAAATTGTACCAAATTTAGTACCATTTAGTACTTTTCGTACCCATAAGTACAAATTTTCAAAACTACCTCAGTGCTATGTTCAAACGATAACTCAAATCCAAATTTGGTTCCATTTAGTACTATTCGTATCCATAGTACGAATTTCTAAACCTACCTCTATCAAGACTTCAACATCAATTTTAATTCCAAATTTCACGATTCCAAATGTATCCTATCACTGAAATCCAAATTGTACCAAATTTAGTACTTTTCCTACCCATAACTACAAATTTCCAAAACTTTATCAATCCTACACTCAAACAGTACTCCTTATTCCAAATCTCGGGTTTCCAGCTATATCCGTTCACCTAAATGCAAACTGTACCATTTGGTACCATTTAGTACTTTCGTACCCATGAGTACGAATTTCTACAACTACCTCAATCCTACACGCCAACAGTAATCTTAATTCCAAATTTCAGGATTACAGCTGCATCCGATCACAGTAATCCAAATTGTACCAAATTTGATACCATTTAGTACTTTTCGTATCCAAAGTACGTACTTCCAAACCTTCCTCTTTCAACTCTCCATCAGTAATCGTAATTCCGAATTTCAGGATTCCAAATGTATCCGATCACATAAATTAAAATTTGGTACCATTTAGTACTTTTCGTATCCATAAAACTAAAAATTTCAAAAACTTCATCAATCCTACACACCAACAGTAATCCTTATTCCGAATCTCTGGATTCCAGTTCACCGTTCACCCAAATCCAAATTGTACCAGATTTGGTACCATTTAGTACTTTTCGTACACATAAGTACAAATTTTCAAAACTACCTCAGTGCTATGTTCAAACAATAAGTTTAATTCCGAATTTCAGAATTCCAGATACATCCGATAACTCAAATCCAAATTTGGTACAATTTAGTACTATTCGTATCCAAAGTACGAATTTCCAAACCTACCTCTATCAACACTCCAACAACAATTTTAATTCCGAATTCACGATTCCAAATGTATCCCATTATTGAAATCTAAATTGTACCAAATTTAGTACTATTTAGTACCTTTCCTACCCATAACTAAAAATTTCCAAAACTTTATCTATCCACACTCCAATAGTACTCCTTATTCCAAATCTCGGAATTTCAGCTATATCCGTTCACCCAAATCCAAATTGTACCAAATTTGGTACAATTTAGTACTATTCGTACCCAAGAGTACCAATATCCACAACTACCTCAATCCTACACGCGAACAATAATCTTAATTCCAAATTTCAGAATTACAGCTGCATCAGATCACCGTATTCCAAATTGTACCATTTAGTACTTTTTGTTCCCATAGGTCCGAATTTCCAAACCTACTTCTATCCAACACTCCAAAAGTAATCTTACTTTCAAATTTCAGGATTCCAAATGTATCTGATCACCCAAATCCAAACTGTACAAAATTTGGTACCATTTAGTATTTTTCGTTGCCATAAGTACGAATTTCCAAAAGTATTCCAATCCCACACTCCAATAGTAATCTTAATTCCAAATTTCACTATTCCAGCTCTATCCGATCACTTAAATTCATATTGTACCAAATTTGGTACCATTTAGTACTTTTCGTACCCAAAAGTACGAATTTCCAAAATACTTCTATCCTACACCCCGACACTAATCCTAATTCTAAATTTCAGGATTCCAGCTCCATCCGTTCCCCCAAATCCAAATTGCATCTTATTTGGTACTATTTAGTACCTTTCGTACCCATATGTACGAACTTCGAAAACTACCTCCATATCTCTAACCTACACTCCAACAGTAATAGTAATTCACAAATTTCAGAATTCCAACTTAATCGGTTCGCCCTAATTCAAATTGTGCCAAATTTAGTACCATTTAGTACTATTCGTACACATGAGTGCACATTTTCAAAACCACCTCCTTGTATCAACTCATCTTCCTAACCTTGATTTGCATTCCAAATTTCAAGATTATAGCTCTATCCGTTCAAGTAATACCAAATAGTACTAAATTTAGTAACTTTTAGTACTTTTCGTACACTTATAGTTCGAATTTCCAAAAACCATTTGGTACACCTTTCTAACTCACCATCAGTGAACCTCATTCCAAATTTCAGAATTCTAGCTCTTCGCGTTTGCCTAATACAAAGGGTACCATATTTAGTAACTTTTAGTACTTTTAGTACAGTTCTAGTTCGAATTTCCAAAAATCCAGCCTTATCTGACACCTTCGGTCCAAGAGTGACCCTCACCCAAAATTTCAAGATTCTAGCTTTAGCCGTTTAGTCTGGGCGTTGATTATCAGTCAGTCAGTCAGTCATTGAGTCAGTGAATCAGTGAGTCATCATTACTGAACTCTTTTATAAGTATAGACTAGCAAAATGCCCGCTACTTCGTATGCGGAAAAGGAATAATATACAAATAAACAATATTTAATATGGAGAAAACTGAAAATTGTGATGTACTAAAAAGACCTGTACACTTCAACAGCGGCCTACATTTTAAATTCCCAGTAAAATCTTCGATGAAAAATCATGAGTTGAATCATGGGTGCAAGTGATTGGCATGTCATCTTTTTGTCATTTTCACTCAAGAATTTTATATGAGCGTGACCCCCAAAAGATGACGTTCTTTTTTGGATCCTAAGC
Organism: Musca autumnalis; assembly: GCF_047663935.1. NCBI lineage: Eukaryota > Metazoa > Arthropoda > Insecta > Diptera > Muscidae > Musca > Musca autumnalis. Next base: position 176,458,252 of record NW_027412088.1, read on the forward strand.
ATGTCATTTTAACCAATGCATTGACATGTCATTTTCACCAATGCTTTGGTATGTCATTTTAACCAATGCATTGCCACGTCATTTTTACCCATTCTTTGACATTTCATTTTAACTAATGCTTTGACATGTCATTTTCACCAACCCCTTGGCATGACATTTTCATGTCTTGTTTGGAAAATGGAAATGCTTTATTGAAATATGGACAAACAAAACTCTTTATTAATTCAAACGAATTCACGAAATAACTACAATTAATTGATCAGCAAAAAGTTTACATCCAAAATTGCAATATAATCACCACCGCTGCAACGCAAAAGATTAGTTCCTCCGTTCTCCGCAACTGATATTCTTTCATCTTACAAAAGGTTTTTTCTAATATCTTCCCATAACCAGTTCAGATTTCGACATGGACTCCAAATGCACTCCTTTACGTATTTTTATTTCGTAAATTACTGTTATTTTATAATTTTGTTATTTTATAACAACATTTTGGAAATTTATACTCTTTTGTTTAGTGACGAAAATATGTAGGGATCTACAACCCGGCTTGCTTTAGGGATCTCTAAGAACAAAATGAAACGAACGGGGAGTAGAGACTTTTTCTGGAAAATACCATTTATGCTTAATAAATTTATTTTTAATTGTTTCTTTCCAAAAGTCGTTTCTTCTTTATTTTCAGATTATTGTTTCTTTTCGTTTCGGACTTTTTTCAAATTCCAAGAAGCGAGATTTGATTGCTTTCGTTCTATGTCAGATTTAGAACAGACAAGGGAACTTTTAAAATAGCAATGTGTGCAGTCCGATTCTATTTTTAGCTCGATGATTGGGACTTCATTTTTATTGCAGACATTTCGAGCTTCATACAATAGTTGTCTGATATGCAGGAAATGTAAGACAACGTCACAGTTCTAACAACTTTGGTCTGTTCCAGAACCTGCAAGAATCTACTAATTTTTACTACGATAACAATTTTTCCTTTATGTTATAAAAAAAAAAAAATAGTAAAATTAGTAGATTTTTGCAGTTATGGAACATACCAAAATGAAAATAAACAGGAGTGTAAATAAAAACACAAACATAATCTCTATTGAATCGATGGAATGGGTACAAATGCTGATGAAAAGAACGGATCTTCCACGACTTCCTTTGCACTGTTTCAAATCCTAATGAAAATATCGGATCTTTCACGACTTCCTTTGAACCAATGCAAAAGATGACATGAAATCACGTCATCGCAAAGAACCCATTCCTTCAAATTTTGCTGGGTTCCAGTCCATGTTTTATTAGAACGGTATGGGTATTCTAAAAATTTTATCCACATTTTCCAACCGAATTTTGGAATTTGTGATATCAAAATGTAGAAAACCATTATTCAGAAGATGTTACCCTATATAATACATAGTTAATTTTTGAGACATTTTTTTTAGGCCTTTTTTTCTCAGGATGTATAACCTTCTTGTAAAACATTAGCCGCATAAATCTACCTTTTCAAATGAACTTACTATAACGTTCAGAATATACAACAACGATAAAAACAATTTTATTGAAAAGGTACGTTTAACTTTTTGATTTTAGTACATTATTTAGAAACCGAATTCGTTTTAACCTATTCATTCATTCATTTAAGGGCGGATTTAAATAAATATTCTGATCCAATCTCAACAGTGATCCTCATAACAAATTTCATTTATCGATTCACCCAATACCATTGCTTCAATATTGAGTATTATTTAATACTTCTAGTATACTTATTGCACGACCCTCTCTAACAATGAAACTGACAAATCAATATTATATCAGAATTTCACTTCTAATCGTTAGCCCAATACCAAATTTATTGCAATTTTGTACCTTTCACGCACTAATGATATAATTTCATCTTCATTGCTACACCCAACGTCAAATTTAATAGCATTTAGTACATTTCGTATTTCTCAATAAATCATCCAGCCCTCAGCCTAATTTTAGAATTTGTATGCATTTAAAAAAATCCGTATCTAAACACCAACACAATCCCTCATACAACAATTCGAAATCCCACCTATGTATATGGTACCAAATTTAGTACTTATAGTATGTATAAGTTTCAAAAATTTAGTATTTTTCGAATAAATTAGTACGAATTTCCAAAACTTTCTCTCTATCTCCACTCTAAACGTCAACTGCTATACTAATACCGAATTTCATAATTTCATTTCTACCCCTTTACACAATAACAATTTGGACCAAATTCTGTGCCATTTAGTAATACACTTTTTGTACTTATATCCACAACCACATCCATATCTAAACCCTACACACAAACAGCGGCTATAATGCCAAGTTTCCGAATTCCACCTCTATTCATAATACCATTAATACTTTTCGTATGAAAGTGCGAATTTCAATAACTATCTCCAACAGTAATTGCGAATTTCAGGATTCCACCTCTATCCGTCCACCCAAATTTAAATTGTACCAAATTTAGTACCATTTAGTACTTTCCGTACCCATAAGTAAGAATTTCCAACACTAAGTCAATCCTACAGTCCAACAGTAATCTTAATTCCAAATTTCAGGATTCCGGCTCTGTTCGTTCCTCAAAATCCAAATTGTACCAATTTTAGTACTTATCGTACCCATAAGTACGAATTTCCAAAACTTCCTCAATCCTACACTCCAACAGTAACCTTAACACGAAATTTCAGGATTCCAGCTGTATCCGTCCACCCAAATATAAATTGTACCAAATTTAGTACCATTTAGTACATTCCGTACCCATAAGTACGAATTTCCAAAACTACCTCAATCCTACACTCCATAAGTAATCTTAATTATAAATTTCAGGATTCCAGCTCTATCTGTTCACCCAAATCCAAAATGTACCAAACTTAGTACCATTTAGTACTTTCAGTACCCATAAGCGCGAATTTCCGAAACTACCTCAATCCTACACTCCATAAGTAATCTAAATTCCAAATTTCAGGATTACAGCTCTACCCGTCCACCTAAATTTAAATTGTACCAAATTTAGTACAATTTAGTACTTTACGTACCAATAAGTACGAATTTCCAAGACTAAGTCAATCCTACAGTCCAACAGTAATCTTAATTCCAAATTTCAGGATCCCAGCTCTATTCGTTTCCCCAAATCCAAATTGTACCAAATTTAGTACTTTTCGTAACCATAAGTACGAATTTCCAAATCTTGCTCAATCCTACACCCCAATAGTAATATTAAATCAAAATTTCAGGATTGCAGCTCCATCCGTTCAACTAAATTTAAATTGTACCAAATTTAGTACCATTTAGTACTTTCCGTACTCATAAGTACGAATTTGCAAGACTAACTCAATCCTACACTCCAAAATTAATTAAATTCCAAATTTCAGGATTCCAGCTCTATCCGTTCACCCAAATCCAATTTGTATCAAATTTAGTACCGTTTACTACTTTTTGTACCTATAAGTAAGAATTTCCAAAACTACCTCAATCCTTCACTCCATCAGTAATCTTAATTCCAAATTTCAGGTTTCCATGTCTATCTAAATCCAAATTGTACCAAATTTGGTACCATTTAGTACTCTTCGTACACATAAGTATGAATTTCCAAAACTACCCCCTATCTCAATCGTACACTTCTACGGTAATCTAAATTCCACATTTCAGGTTTTCAGCTCTATCCGTTCACCCAAATCCAAATTGTACCAAATTTAGTACCATTTAGTACTTCTCGTACACATAAGTACGAACTTCCAAAATCATTTCCTTAAATCAACACCACTTCCCAACCTTGATTCCCATACCAAATATGAAGATTGTAGCTATATCCGCTAAAAATATACAATTGGTACCAAATTTAGTAACTTTTCGTACACTTATAGGTCGAATTTCTAAAAACCCTTTGGTATATCTCTCGAACTCTCCATAAGTGACCCTCGTTCCAAATTTCAGAATTCTAGCTCTTCCCGTTTGCCTAATACAAAGGGTACCATATTTAGTACCTTTTAGTACTTTTCGTACCCTTCTAGGTCGAATTTCCAAAAACCTAGCCTTATCTCACTCCTACACACCGACAGCAACCCACAGTCAAAATTTCAGCTTTCTAGCTTCAGCGGTTTCGTCTGGGCGATGATATGTCAGTCACTCACTCAGTCACTCAGTAACTCAGTCACTCACTCACTCACTAAGCTCTTTTATATATATAGATAATTTGCATATATATTTTCTTAAACCTTTCTTTTAAAATAAACAAGTAAAAAAGTATCAGTCGGCTTTGCCGACAGAGATATACCCTCAGCCTGTGTATATTGAAAAATTTTTTCCCAAAATACGTATGTATTTAGGGGGTTTTAACAATTTTGGGCGTTTGAAGCGACAAAAATGTTGATTAGGATTAAATATCAAAAGTTTTGCGGAGGAGATACTAAAAGGAATGGATCGACATTGACCGTTATGGAAGTGGATCTCCAGCCACAACATATGGTGCCATAGGGGGTTTTTACACTATTCGGGCTGTTTGTTCAAGAAGTATGGACTTGCCCCTAAAAAACTTTAACCATCGTAATTAAGGCAGCGAATGAAAGTTGCTTCAACAAAAATCAAAGTGATTCGATATCAGGCCTTAAAGTGAACTTATCCGAAATTTTGTGTGGGAGGTACCGGATGGAGTGGACAAATATAGTGTATATTTTAACCTGATCTATATCTGGTAGATATATTAGGATATGTAAAGTATAGACCAATTCGGCCACTCCCTTCAAGAGTTACTGTACGAACAATTTTTCCGAACATTTTTGAACTTTTGTGGGGGAGGTACCCGAAGGAGTGGACCGATATGGCTTATCTTCCAACTTAAACTATGTTTGGACAAAATATTACTAAGGCCATATTTTGGACCGAATCGGCAGATCCGTACCAGAGTTATTTTGCGCTTCAACCACTTCACACGGTGTCATAGGGGTTTTTTTGCAACTTTCATGCTATTTTCTCAGGAAGTATGGACTTCCCCCTGATGAAACTTGTACTGTCGTATGGAGGGCAGTGAATACAAGCTGCTAAAACAAAAATCAAAGCGATTCGAGAGATGGCCCTAAACTGAACTTTTCCGAAATTTTGTGTGGGAGGTACCCGAAGGAGTGGACCTATTGAGACCATATTGAAGCCTCATATTACTCTGGTAGAAAGTTTACGCTATACAAAGTATGGTCCAAATCGGTCACTCCCTTCAAAAGTTATCGTGCGCACAAACTTTCCGAACATTTTCGAACTTTTGTGGGGGAGGTACCGGAAGGAGTGGACCGATGTAACTCATCTTCGAACTTAAACTAAGTTTGGACAAAATATTACGAAAGCCAAAATTTGAACCGAATCGGTTCATCCGTTCGAGAGTTATCGTGCGCTCCAGCCAGCAGGACAGACAGACAGACAGACGGACGGACATGGCTAGATCGACTCCAAATTGTCTGAAACACATTTGGTCCAAACATACTTGGGGTCTAAAACCATTATTTCGATGAGGCACATTTTCATCGTATCAAAGTGTATATACCCTCCTTAGCCTAAAGGCTGAGGGTATAAAAATTATTTTTAAAAAAAGTTCTTGTTCCAAATTTAATGTTATATTTCTATAACGTGGAGAAAATTTTGCCCGGAGTCGGAGTCGAGTTATTTTTTCCGACTCAGACTCCGACTCCAGCAAAATTGCTCGACTCCGACTCGTAGACTCCTGGTTTAGATGAGACTATAAAATACGAACTGGATCTGACAGGACAAAACCCTATTAGGGTTTTTGTAGTCTCAATATGTACTTTCAAAAAATGCATACTAGAAGTTGTTTGCATTTTCAGTGTTGCATAGTGTTATGGAAGTCTTCAAGAGATCTTCTTCTGTTTATCGGAGATCTCAAACGAACTTCGTCTGTCCATGGAAGAAATAACGAGGTCTTCTTCAGCTTATGGAAGACCACAAGAGGTCTTTTGTTTATAGAAGACCTCACGAGGCCTTTACAAGGCCTCAAGTGGTCTTTAGCAGACTTCAAGAGGTCGTTAGAAGACCTCAAGGGGTCGTTAGCAATGAATGTAAACAAACAAAACGATTCCCGTACCAATCACAAAACGCCACAAACTTGTCAGCTTCTCTGAATCGTTTCATTCTCACAACCAAAACAAAACCACAAATTTTTCAATGTAAAAAGATGAAAACCGTACGATTGCTCAAATGTACTTCGGCTATGCTTTGCCGAGTTGTTTCATTCACCACCGAAACAAAAAGATTTTTTGGCAAACGTTTGCCGTGAGTTATGGTCAATGACACACACAGGCACACACACACACATGTGATTGCATAACAAACATATAAACTAACATCAACATACCACAGAGATTATTTTATCAACCACCAAACGTTTTTGATTTATTCACATGTGTTAAGTACTATTTAGTTTTCTATCTGCTCTCGTGGAGTTGAGTACTTTTCGCTAATCGTTTTGTTCGCACTCACGAATGTAAACAAAACGAAACTAAACAGCGAACTCCGCCAGCGTGGGTTATGTTTCGTTTTGTATTGTTCCTATGGAAAATACGAAACGAAACGATTGGAAATTTTATTTAAAGTATTTTTACGTACGCTGGTCGTTAGAAGACCTCAAGAAGTCGTTAGAAGACCTCAAGAGGTCGTTAGAAGACCTGAAGAAGTCTTTAAAATACATCAGAACCTATTCTTCTATCTATGGAAGACCTGAAAAATCTTCTTTTGCATATAGAATGCCTCAAGAGGTCTTCTTCTGTCTATAGAGAAACTTAAGAAGTATTTTTCTGTGTATAGCATAATTGAAGACCGGTCTTCTTCTGAATATAGAAAAGCTCAACAGGCCCTCTTCTGCATGTCTATGGAAGAAATCCGGTGGTCCTCTTTAATCTATGGAGTCCCCATGAGGACTTCTGTTTATGGAAGACCTGAAGACGTCTTTAAAATACCTCAAAACCTCTTCTTCTAATTATGGAAGACCTCAAAATCAAGAGGTTTTCTCTTGTCTATAGAGGAGCTCAAGAAGTATTCTTCTGTGTATTCTTCTCTCTACGGAAGACTTTAAGACTTCTATAGAAGACCTCAAAGGTCATGTATCCATACAGGTCCATCAAAATATAATCTGTCCACAGCAGATCTCTAAAAGAAAGAAAATGTCTTCTGTTTACAGAAACTTCAAGAAGCTTTTCCTAGTCTGTGGAAGAAATCAGGAGCTCTTCTTCAGTCTATGGAAGACCACAAGAGGTCATCGGTTTATAGAAGACGTCAAGAGATCTTAAGAAGACATCTTCTTCTATCTACATTAGACCTCCAAATACATGTTCTGCATATAAAAAACCTCAACAGGCTTTCTTCTGCCTATAGAAGGCCTCATGGGTTTTATTCGATACTAGCAGACCCCGGTCCGCGTTGCTGGCCCGTCGTAATGAGTTTTAATGACAACTTTTTATCAAATTTATGCTTGACAATTCAAAAATAGGTATTTTCTACCTCACTTCTTCGCTCCATTGTCAAACCGAGAACGATTTTTTGTCTGTAGCCTTTCTTTTCTCTTACTGACTTTTACTGATTTTTAGGATTTGTTATCGTCCATGTCCCTGTCTTTATCCTAAAGCGATCTAATTATAAAAGTTAAAAAATGGTTAAATCGAATTCTCCCGCTTATTGAGACTTATAGGTTTTAACTTTTCATTGCTGATGGACCGTTGATCCTCACCATTCAAGTAAATTTGTAAATACATAGTTTTTCTTGATCGGGGGCGCAACCACCGTTGTCTCGAAAACTAATTTGCAACCTGATGCACTCATAAGTGTAGCAAATATAGGATTATAAAATAATAGGCCCCGAAATTCGTCTACAAATATATAGCATTTTGGACCACGGGACATTCCTGAACATTTTCTGAATATTAGGTTCAGTAGTTTTGGAAAAATAATGTTTTGAAAAGAGTGGGCGTGATCATCAGTTTTCAAGATATAACATATTAAAAAAAGTAGGCCTGGTCCGGTATTTTGGCTCCAAATATATACCTAGGGTGCACACAACTTCATTGCCTACCAAAATGTATGCTAAAACCGATATAATCATACGTTTGGCTTATATGTATAGCGTTTAACAGAAAGGCATGGGGAAGGTACCCCACCTCTTCCGAAATTCATAAAATATACATAATAACGGCAAACATTGAGCTTTTGTCGCAAATTTTGTGGAAATCCCTTCAGTTATGACATATTAAAAAAAGCAGGCGTGGTCGGGCCTATAGGCCCTAAAGAAGTACCTAGATTGTAGATTAATCTGTATAGGGGAGGTACCCCGCTCCCTCTGGAATTCAATAAAATATGTAACCTGTTTTCGGTAGGCGTGGTAAACTTTTCTTTCCAAAAAACCTAACTTGGGTTATGACTGCATTTGATTTTTATTCATAAAGGTAAGGTGTTTTTTTTAAATATGCCCCCTTCAAAATTTTAAGAAAATATGCCCGTACATTCCCAGACATTTTCAGGAAAATAGGTTCAGTAGTTTTGTAGATGTAACATATTTTAAAAAGTGGGTGTGTTCAAGTCATTAGATTCTAAAAAAGTGGGTAAGGTCTTCCGAAGTAGATACATTCGTAATTATTGTAAATATAACTTTTTTAGAAAAGTAGGGTATAGGGGAAGTACCCCGCCCTTTCCAAATTCAACTGAATTTGTAGCCTATTTTAAGCGGGGGTCATCCTTGTACATTTCCTGGCAATTTCAGGAAAATCGATTCAGTAGTTCTTGTAGAAATGATAAAAATTGAAAATTGAAAAAAATGGTCGTAAATTTTCTTTGCATAAAAACCCAAATCGAGTTATGGCTCACATTTTACAGAACAAATTATAGAAATCGGTCCAGCCGTTCTCAACTGATGCCATGACCAACGAACGACATTTGATTTTTATTTTTTAAGATTTAAAAGTTTAGATAAATCGCGATTTCCTTGAAAATCCCTACAGTAGTTTTGTAGATATAATCTAATTAGAAAGTGAGCGTGGTCGGATCTTAAGTCCCAAACTAAGTACGTAAGGTTGGAGACATAATCGCCATTGACTCGCAAATAAATTCCGAAACCGGTACGTTCGTATTTGTTGCAAATATTGCATTTTTACAAAAATAGGGCATAGGGGAGGTACCCGCCCGATCCGAATGTCCAAAAATGTGTAGTCTATTTTTATCGGGGACCAACCCTGTACATTCGCTGAAAGTTTCAGGAAAATCGATTCAGTAGTTTCGTAGATATAACATATTTAAAAAAGTGGGCGTTGTCCAGTCTTAATGTCCCAAATAAGCACGTAAGGTCGGAGACACAATCGCCATTGACTCGGAAATTAATTTTCGAAGCGATACATTTGTAATTGTTGCAAATATTGCATTTTTACAAAAATAGGGCATAGGGGAGGTACCCCGCCCGATCCGAAATTCAACCAAATATGTAGCCTATTTCAACCGGGGGCCATCACTCTACGTTCCCTGAAAATTTCAGGAAAATCTGTTGAGTAGTTTCGTAGGTACAACATATTTATAAAAGTGGGCGGAAAAGTGGGCGTGGCCAACTTTTCTTTGCATAAAAACCTAAACTGGACTATGACTAACATTTCCACAAAAAATTATCCAAATCGCTCCAGCCGTTTTCAACTGATTCAATTACCAACAAACGACAATTGAGTTTTATATATAAAGATATGGTATATACACGCAGAAAAATTTATGTTAGAAAAATGTTTGGATCCAAACAAATATATGTTTGGGACCGGTTGCAAACAAATATATGTTTGCAACATTTTGTAACATATCTCAATTTGATATGTTTGGGTAAAACATATTTTTTATGTTAGAACATTTTTTTAATGGGTGGAGAGAGGATGTTTGTCAACGAGAATAATAACAGTGCTCTCGCGGCTGTGGAATGCTGTATTATAATAAAGAGTTGTGTGTATTGTATAATAGAAGATGTAGAAGCGAAGGGGGCTTTGGTGGCGTGCATGCGTCAAACTCGTGTGTTTGTTGTTTTGTTGTTGTTAACCAACGCAGGCGAAGAAGAAAGGAAGAAATGATATGAATTATATTTTTTTTCTTTCTTCAGTGTTTTAGTTGCCTTTGTAGAGTCAAGACGGTAAAGTGAGTGAATAAATCAGTGTTTTGTGTTTTCTTAAAGAAATTGTGCTTTTTAGTAAATTAAATGCCCAATACATTTTATAATTGAATCGGAAAGTTGAATGGAATTATTTTATTGGACAAGGAAGAAATCGCATTTAATATTGGTAATTACATACATCCTTATGTATATTTGAAATATGGCATATCCATATTTATTTATTACATTACATAATCATTTGATTCTAGATGCCGATTCCCCGCTGATGATTTCAACTATGAGGACAATTTGTTTTATTTCACAACTAAGGAGAAGCGTTCAACTACGTTTCTATATATTTTTCCTTTTTAAAAGTGAGACTATTTACAAATTATTTCAATCAGTTTTTCTTTTATTAAAGTGTGTTATGTATTTCTTTGGAATTTTGTATGTTCCTTTGTGTTTGTTGTTCTTTTGCCTTTTAATAAAAAACCCACAACATTTGTGTGTATACTATAGAGATAGCCAGTGAGTTCTTACTGAGAGCAAGTGAGCACACATTTCAAAGTGTTTTACATTGAATTTTACGCTCCCTTGCTCTCAGTAAGCGCCCACTGGTGCATGTGTTTGTTTTTTTTTGTGCCTTTTGGGTGTGTTTTTTTGCACCCAAACATATAAAATGTTTGCACCCAAACATATATATCTTTGCACCCAAACATATATATCTTTGCACCCAAACATATATATGTTTGCACCCAAACATATATTTGTTTCCACCCAATCATATATTTGTTTGCAGACCCAAACAAATATTATGTTTGGGACTGTTGCAAACATATATATGTTTGCTGCAAAATATGTTTGGGACATATGTTAGAGAGGCCGTTTTTTTTTTTTGCGTGTATGGAAGAAGTCAAGAGATCTCCTCCTGTTTATTGGATACTTCAGGAGGCCTTCTACTGTCCTCAAGACCTCTTTTTCTGTGTATGAAAGACCTCAAAAGTCTTATTCTACCTATGGAAGACCTCAAGGCGTATTTTCGTGTCTATTAAAGAACTGAAGCGGAACATCCCTAGATGTCTTCTTCTGAGTATGCCAGGTCTTGCAGAAAAGGCCTTCTTCTGAATATAGATGACCTTAAGTGGTCTTCTACTGAATTTTGAAGACCTCAAGAAGTCTTCTTCTAAATAGAAAAGATCTCAAAACTTCTTACTCAGTTTATAGAAGACCTCAAGAAGGTCTTATTCAGACTATGGATGACCTCAACAGATATTTTACTCTGTGAATACAAGACTTGAAAATGCCTTCTTCAATATATGTAATACCTCAAGAGGTCTTTTTGTATTTTGGAAGGATCCAGAAATTTTCTTCTGTTTATGGACGACCTCAAAAGGTATTGTTCTCTCTACGGAAAACTTCAAGACTTCTATAGAAGACTTCAAAAGGAATGATAATCTGCCCACAGCAGGTCTGCAAAAGGACTTCTCGGCATAGAAGACCTTTAGAATTGCATTCGTCCATGGAAGACTATAAAGGTCTCCTGACATTTCAGACCTTAAAAATGTCTGATCATAGAATACCGCTTAACGGTATTCAGGCCATAGAAGACCATCAGAAGTCTTATGCCCATAGGAGACCCTTTAGAAGGCGTTTTGTCTACAGAAGATCATTAGAAGGTCTATGTCCATAGAAGACCTTTAGAAGGCTACGTTCCATAGAAGAACTTTAAAAGTTCATCTGTCCATAGGAGACATTTAGGAGATATTCTGGATATAGGATACTTTTAGATGGTATTCAGTCCATAGAAGACCATTAGAAGGTATTCTGTCCGTGGAAGAGCTGCAGAAGTTATTCTGTCCATAGAAGACTTTTAAGAGGTCTTGTATCCATAAAAGAATATCAAAGGGTATTCTGTTATATCCAAGAAGACTATTAGAAGGTATCTTGTCAATAGAAGATATTTAGAAGGCCATCTACGACTTAAAGGAGGTATTCCGTCTAAGAAGACCTTTACAAGATCTTTTGACCAAGAAAAATCGTTAGACGATCTTTTGTCCAAAAAACACTTTATAAAGGTCTTCTGTCCATTGAAGACCTTAAGAAAGTCTTCTGTCCATTCAAGATTTTTTGAAGGTCTTCTTTCCATACAAGACCCTTAGAATGTCTTCTGTCCACAGAATACCTTTGAAAGTTATTCATGGAATGCCTTTAGAAGGTAAGAGAATACCTTTAGAAGGCTTTCGTCCATAGAAAACCTGAAGAAAATTGTCTTTCCTATAAAAGGTCTTCTGTCTTCTACATATAACACCGTTAGAAGCTCTTCAGTCAAACGATGACCTTTTGAAGCTCTTTTGTCCTTAAAAAACCTTTTGAAGGTCATCTGTCCATATAAGACCCTAAGAAGGTATTCTGTCCATAGAAGACCTTTTGAAAGTCATCTGCCCACATAAGACTCTTAGAAGGTTCTCTGTCTTCAGAATTACGTTAGAAGGTATAAAAATGTCTTCTACCCATAGATGATCATAAGAAAGTCTTCTGTCCAAGAAAGAAGGTATTCTGTCCATAGATGACCATTGGAAGAATACCTTAAGGAGTTAAGGGCACTTATTGAGCTCAAAAAATGAAATTTTTTATGAATTTTTTACAAGAAATCTGCCAATTTTTTTAAAAGATTTTGTTTTGATCTGATAGATCACATCTTCAGCTGCTTTCGGATTTTTTTTGTTGAAAAATATTGCACAATGTTTTGACATATGGCCGACTACGACACACTGCTTTTACTAAAGCAGTTTGCGGTACCTAGCGCGACAACGAATAAACCGATCAGCATTTGTTTTTGTGGGATCATTAAAAACCTAATAATCTTGTCCTTAAACGAAACGGAAATAAAAATATCAATTTTTAATAAAATTGTGAACTGTCAACGTCAAAATTTATATTTTAACTAGAAAAATGGATAGCTTTTTCACCATACATCACAGTGGGCACGGCATTTAAAAATACCATTTTGAGAAAACCGCGTTTCAAACTTCGATGTTACATACAAATCACAATGAAATTTCTCTTTCTCACGCTCATATCTCAGATAATTTTTGTCCGCTCTACTCGAAATTTTTTGCAACATATTGTAACGTGACGTGGCCCACCACCTAACCACGCAATGCCTTCCACATTGTTAAAACCCATAACTATACTATAACTATTCACTACTATGGGGACGGTGCATTACAATGCATTTTGGTTAATCACCAACATGACAACAGCGGAGTACTTCTCAATCGCTGTATGCCACTGTTCACTTAAATATTTCAGTTATTGGTGGTACTGGGAGGTTTGCTACTACAGGGAGCCATCCATACGAGCTTGAGTACAGTTGTGTGGTCGTAGTCCGCCAACCGACACGGGAGTGTATAGAGGTTGGGAAGTACTTTTGAGAGCTACCTCTTTGCGCGGTGGCTAATACATTCGGGTGTTGTTCAAGTCCACCTTCGTGTGCTGTTCAACTCCACCTTCGGGTGTTGTTCCACTCCACCTACGGGAGTTGTTCCACTCCACCTTCGGGTGTTGTTCCACTCCACCTTCGAGTGTTGTTCCACTCCACCTTCGGGTATTGTTCCACTCCACCATCGGGTTTTTTTCCACTAGTTAGTACTCGTAGTATACTGTAGAGTTTAACTTAGAACTAACACTAACGAACGATGACCCGAACAACCTAGCCGAAGTGGCCGAACACATAAGAATACCGAGTGGCCAAGCATCTACAACACGAATGCCCGAGTGACCGAACAGCGAATCACCAAATGGCCAAACATATACCACACGCATCCCCGAGTAGCCGAACACCTACGACACGAATCACCGAGTGGCCGAACACCTACGACACGAAGCGCCGAACTACCCCACTACGAGCCCCGACTCGCCGACTGCCCGAACAGTAACGAATCCCCAAGCCGGTCGCTCCCCCGTCTATTACTGAACACCGAATCATCCAGTTCCTTAAGGTTTAGTGGGCCCTTATAGAGACCCTGGGCACGACTAAGTCTACCCCAGCCTACAACAAAACGACGTTACAATATTCTATACTAACTGTACTTCAAAATGACCCAATAAAAAATTTTCGATTTTGTAAAATTTGTAAGTGGCCATAACCCCTTAAGGAGGTAATCCTTCCATAGAACACCTGCATATAGTCTTCTATCTATAGAAAGTTTTAGTAGTAATTCTAGCTATAGACCATTGTAGGGTGTTACATGCACAAACACACACGCATTTCATTTTCACATTTCACTTCATCTTCCAAATATACTTCCCTGCCTGCATTTGTTTTTTAACAAAAATTTTCTCTCCAACTCCCACGGGATGTCGTATTTATCCCTTGTTTAGTGCTAACAGACCTGTGTTTTGTGCTTCAATTCGAGTAATTTTTTCTCCTCTCCTATTCCTGTTTCTACTACTTTGGTTATTCTTTGGGTCATAACTTTGTTGTTGCTTCATTTTTTCTTGTACTCCATAAAATTGTGAACGATTGCTCCATTGGGTATTTTAAAGTGTATCAGACACGTTCCACATATCGGTTTTGTTGTTTTTGTTTTCTTCTATTCGCAGGACACAAGCAACCAAGGATGAGAAGAAACGGCACCGGTAGTGGCGGTAGAGCAAACGGACAGGTAGCTGATAGACAGCCAGTTTGGGGCAACAATTGATTATTGGCATTGGAAATGAAACATGACAACCGAGGTATGGTTAAGCATAACAAATTAGGTTCATGGTGGTGTCCGCAAAAGAAATGTTGCAAATAATAAATGATGAAGAAGAAGCAATTGGAGGAAATGAACATGTGAAGGAAACCAAACAAAAAATCTCCCCATGGACTGAATGCATGGTTTGAATATAATTGCGTGTGTAAGGAAGCTCGAACGTTCATCATCCATACACGAACTGCATGATTGGACCGAATGTGGTTGTAGATTGTTTGAAGAAACAATTGTGAAATTTTGAGATATGATTTAAATTTTCTCTCTTGGTTTTTTTTGTCTAGGAAATTATTTTACATGGTTCAAACCGCAACAGAAAGAGGTGTTTTTGTGAAGCCAAGATAGGTTTTTGATTAATTTAAGCAGGGTAAGGGCATCTCGTACATCTGATAAGAAGGTTTTCTTGTGCGCATCAAGGATCACCTGCAAAGTAGATGTTCGACGTTTCTATTTTTACTGCATTTTCACATACTAAACAGTAGTCGACGCCATTTTTATTTAGATTTAATACTACAGTGATCTGCCCTAACATATCGTGTGAAATAAGGGGAAGTTTTTTTTCAAGGTTGATCTTACAAAGTTTGCCTATGTAGTAGCCTAACAGAATCATCAATTGGTCCTCAAGGGCTTCTTATATAGCGAAGCGTCCCATAAGGGTCTTCTTATAAAAGACTGTAAAATATTTCTTGTAAGAGTTCTCAAGGGCTTATTTAAGAGTCTTCAGGGCACTACTTATAGAAGTCCTCATGGCACTTCTTATAGAAGTCCTCTAGGACTTCTTATTGCAGTCCTCTGGGAGTTCTTATAGAAGTATTTGGGTACTTCTTATAGTAGTCCTCAGATACTCTTTATGGAAGTCCTCAATGGCTTCTTATAGAAGTCCTCTGGAACTTCTTACAGACGCCTTCAGGGACTTCTTATCGAAATCCTCAGGGACTTCTTATAGAAATCCTGTGGGACCTCTTATAGAAGTCTTTGGGGCTACTTATAGAAGTCCTCTTGGACTTCTTGTAGTAGTGCTCTGGAACTTCTTATAGAAGTCCTCAGAGACTTCTTATAGAAGTCCTCTGGGACTTCTTATAGAAGTTCTCTGGGAATTTTTATAGAAGTCTTTTGAGACTTCTTATAGAAGTCCTCTGGGACTTCTTATAGAAGTCCTCTGAGACTTCTTATTGCAGTCTTTTGGGACTTCTTACAGAAGTTCTCTGGGACTTCTTATAGAAGTCTTCTGAGACTTCTTATAGAAGTCTTCTTGAACTTCTTATTGATGTCTTCAAGGGCTTCTTATAAAAGTCCTCTGGGACTTCTTATAGAAGTCCTCTGGGACTTCTTATAGAAGTCCTCTGGGACTTCTTATAGAATTCCTCTGAGACTTCTTATAGAAGTCCTCTGAGATTTCTTATAGAAGTCCTCTGTGACTTCTTATAGAAGTCCTCTGAGACTTCTTATTGCAGTCTTCTGGGACTTCTTACAGAAGTTCTCTGGGACTTCTTATAGAAGTCTTCTGAGACTTCTTATAGAAGTCTTCTTGAACTTCTTATTGATGTCTTCAAGGGCTTCTTATAAAAGTCCTCTGGGACTTCTTATAGAAGTCCTCTGGGACTTCTTATAGAAGTCCTCTGGGACTTCTTATAGAATTCCTCTGAGACTTCTTATAGAAGTCCTCTGAGATTTCTTATAGAAGTCCTCTGTGACTTCTTATAGAAGTCCTCTGAGACTTCTTATTGCAGTCTTCTGGGACTTCTTACAGAAGTTCTCTGGGACTTCTTATAGAAGTCTTCTGAGACTTCTTATAGAAGTCTTCTTGAACTTCTTATTGATGTCTTCAAGGGCTTCTTATAAAAGTCCTCTGGGACTTCTTATAGAAGTCCTCTGGGACTTCTTATAGAAGTCCTCTGGGACTTCTTATAGAAGTCCTCTGGGACTTCTTATAGAAGTCCTCTGAGACTTCTTATAGAAGGCCTCTGGGACTTCCTATAGAAGGCCTCTGGGACTTCTTATAGAAGGCCTCTGGGACTTCTTATAGAAGGCCTCTGGGACTTCTTATAGAAGGCCTCTGGGACTTCTTATAGAAGCCTCTGGGACTTCTTAGCTTCCGCGATTCTTTCGCTACTCCTATGTGTTTGCTTCCCCATTCGTTCGCTTCCGCAATTTGTTCCCTTTCTGCAATCCGGTTTTCTGCGATCTGTTCGTTTCCTGCAATTCGTTCGCACCCCTTTTTTCAGAAAGGTTCTATGGAAGCACCCTTTCCTTCAGAAACAGTCTATAGAAGCACCCTTTCCTTCAGAAACAGTCTATAGAAGCACCCTTTCCTTCAGAAACAGTCTATAGAAGCACCCTTTCCTTCAGAAAGGGTCTATAGAAGCACCCTTTCCTTCAGAAAGGGTCTATAGAAGCACCCTTTCCTTCAGAAAGGGTCTATAGAAGCACCCTTTCCTTCAGAAACGGTCTATGGAAGCACGCTTTCTTTCAGAAAGAGTCTTTGGAAGCACGCTTTCTTTCAGAAAGAGTCTCTGGAAGCACCCTTTCTACCAGAAAGGGTCTATAGAAATCTATAGAAAGTCTATAGAATCACCCATTCTTTTAGAAAAGGTCTATAGAAATCTATAGAAGGTCTATAGAATCACCCATTCTTTTAGAAAGGGTCTACAGAAGCACCCTTTCTTTTAGAAAGGGTCTACAGAAGCACCCTTTCTTTCAGAATGGGTCTATGGAACACCCATTATTTTAAAAAGGGTCTACAGAAGCACCCTTTCCTTCAGAAAGGGCTAGAGAAACACCCATTATTTTAGAAAGGGTCTATAGAGTCACCCTTTCTTTTAGAAAGGGTCTACAGAAGCACCCTTTCTTTCCGAAAGAGTCTCTGGAAGCACCCTTTCTTTCAGAAAGTGTCTCTGGAAGCACCCTTTCTATCAGAAAAGGTCTATGGAAGCACCCTTTTTTCAGAAAGGGCCTATAGAAGAACCCTTTCGTTCAGGAAGGGTCTATAGAATCAACCATTCCTTTAGAAATGGTCTATAGAAGCACCCTTTCTATCTGAAAAGGTATATGGAAGCACCTTTCTCTCAGAAACGGTCTACAGAAGAACCCTTTCGTTCAGGAAGGGTCTATAGAATCACCCATTTTTTTTAAAAAGGGTCTACAGAAGCCCCGTTTCTTTCAGAAAGAGTCTCTGGAAGAACCCTTTCTATCAGAAAAGGTCTATGGAAGAACCCTTTCTTTTAGAAAGGGTCTATAGAAGAACCTTTTCGTTCAGGAAGGGTCTATAGAATCACCCATTCTTTAAGAAAGGGTCTACAGAAGCACCCTTTCTTTCAGATGTGGTCTACAGAAGCACCTTTTCTTTTAGAACGGGTCTACAGAAGCACCCTTTCTTTTAGAAAGGGTCTATAGAATCACCCATTCTTTTAGAAAGGGTCTACAGGAGCACCCTTTCATTCAGAAAGGGTCTACAGAAGCACCCTTTCTTTCAAAAAGAGTCTATAGAAGCATCCTTTCTTTCAGAAAGAGTCTCTGGAAGCACCCTTTCTATCGGAAAAGGTCTATGTAAGCACCCTTTTTAAGAAAGGGTCTATAGAAGAACCCTTTCGTTGAGGAAGGGTCTATAGAATCACCCATTCTTTTAGAAAGGGTCTACAGAAGCACCCTTTCTTTCAGAAATGGTCTACAGAAGCACCCTTTCTTTTAGAAAGAGTCTCTGGAAGAACCCTTTCTATCAGAAAAGGTATATGGAAGCACCCTTTTTTCAGAAAGGGTCTATAGAAGAACCTTTTCGTTCAGGAAGGGTGTATAGAATCACCCATTCTTTAAGAAAGGGTCTACAGAAGCACCCTTTCTTTCAGAATGGGTCTATAGAATCACCCATTCTTTTAGAAAGGGTCTACAGAAGCACCCTTTATTTCAGAAAGGGTCTACAGAAGCGCCCTTTCTTTCAGAAAGGGTCTACAGAAGCACCCTTTTTTCAGAAAAGGTCTGTGGATGCACCCATTTTTTCAGAAAGATCTATAGAAGCATCCTTTCTTTCAGAAAGAGTCCCTGGAAGCACCCTTTCTTTCAGAAAGAGTCTCTGGAAGCACCCTTTCTTTCAGAAAGAGTCTCTGGAAGCACCCTTTCTATCAGAAAAAGTCTATGGAATAGCCCTTTTTCAGAATGGGTCTATAGAAGAAGCCTTTCGTTCAGGAAGGGTCTATGGAATCACCCATTATTTTAGAAAGGGTCTACAGAAGCACCCTTTCTTTCAGAAAGAGTCTCTGGAAGCACCCTTTCTATCAGAAAAGTTCTATAGAAGAACCCTTTCTATCAGAAAAGGTATATAGAAGAACCCTTTCGTTCAGGAAGGGTTTATAGAATCACCCTTTCTTTCCGAAAGGGTCTACAGAAGCACCCTTTCTTTCAGAAAGAGTCTCTGGAAGCACCCTTTCTTTCAGAAAGGGTCTATAGAAGCACCCTTTCGTTCAGGAAGGTTCTATAGAATCACCCATTCTTTTAGAAAGGTTCTACAAAAGCACCCTTTCTTTCAGAAAATGTCTACAGAAGCACCCTTTCTTTCAAATATATCACGTTTTCGACTTTTAAAATTGTTGACGGTCGAAACCCTAAAATATCGCCACACGAACCATCCCCGAAGAGGATGTTTAAATGTCGAAGTCCATGCTTCCTGTCAAAAGTTTAAAAAATACTACTATGACCATTGCCAAAATGGTAAGGTAGGCATCCATCCAACTTTTGCATATCGCTATGTTTTGTCATACAAAAATTAAATTAAATTAATTTTCAAAAAGAATACATTATTTGACTATTATTTGTCTTGTGCTATAATATATGCGCTTGTTGTTGTTGCGATTATTATGTATTGTTGATTATTAAATAAAGAAAACTAAAACTACAAAAGTTTCCGTTTTTGCATAAAATTTAATTATTCATAACAATATTGCGGATTATGACTTGTTTTCATTTTGTTCATAGCTTTTGTTTTTTTTTTGTCGTCATAACCAATGCCGTTCTGCCACTCGATTGTGGGATTTTGAACATTAACTGATTGTTGTTAACTGGACAGAGGTTTTGGGCCAACATTTTCGATGGCCCATATACATCATACACATGTGATTTGTGTGTGTATGTGTGGGTGTTGTGACTGTGACTAAATACCCAACAATAAAATATCCAACATAGTTTTTATTTTTCAAAAGAAAAAAAATAAATAAATAAAAAAGATGTTTTATTTTCTCTATGAAAAATGAAATGAAAATAATAAACAACTTTTCGTTAAAAACAATGCAAAATATGTGTATGTGTGCCTGTGTATGTTTGCATATGAATATAATAAATAAATTCATACAGCATGGGAATATATTTAAAACAATCACAAGGCAATGATTTCGTTGTTTTCACAGATGACTTCCATTCTCTTTACCATCAGTTGCCCTCTCTCTCTCTCTCTTTTGCACTATCCTTCTTCCTCTTCTTCACACTGGTACCTCCTTTCTTTGCTGTATTGAATTTATTTCATAACTATGAATTGGAAATGCAATCAAATTTATTGTCAGGTCTATAAGTCAATACTGAAATTAAAGGGGAGAAAGAGGATTTTCATTAAGGGTGATGGATTTTGCAACATAAAGAGGGTATGAAAGGAAGAGATAAAGAAAATTACAAAGGCCATACTAAAGGCCCTTTCTAAAAGAAAGGGTGCTTCTGTAGACCTTTTCTGAAAAAAAGGGTGCTTTTATAGACCTTTTCTGAAAAAAGGGTGCTTTTATAGACCCTTTCTGAGAAAATGACCCTTCTATAGACCCTTTCTAAAAGAAAGGGTGCTTCTGTAGACCTTTTCTGAAAAAAGGGTGCTTTTATAGACCCTTTCTGAGAAAATGGGTGTTTCTATAAACCCTTTCTGAAAGAAAGGGTGCTTCTATAGATCCTTTCTAAAAGAAAGGGTACTTCTATAGACCCTTTCTGAAAGCAAGGATACTTCTATAGAGCCTTTCTGAAAGAAGGGTGCTTCTATAGACCCTTTCTGAAAGCAAGGATGCTTCCAGAGACCATTTCTGAAAAAAGTGTGTTTCTATAGACCCCTTCTGAACAAAAGGGTGCTCCATAGAACCTTTCTGAAAGACAGGTTATTTCCATAGAACCTTTCTGAAAGAAAGGGTGCTCCATAGAACCTTTCTGAAAGAAAGGGTGCTTCCATAGAACCTTTCTGAAAGAAAGGGTGCTTCCATAGAACCTTTCTGAAAGAAAGGGTGCTTTCATAGAGCCTTTCTGAAAGAAAGGGTGCTTCTATAGACCCTTTCTAAAAGAAAGGATGCTTCCAGAGACCCTTTCTGAAAGAAAGGGTGCTTCCATAGAACCTTTCTGAAAGAAAGGGTGCTTTCATAGACTCTTTCTGAAAGCAAGGATGCTTCCAGAGACCATTTCTGAAAAAAGTCTGTTTCTATAGACCCTTTCTGAACAAAAGGGTGCTCCATAGAACCTTTCTGAAAGAATGGGGGCTTCCATAGAACCTTTCTGAAAGAATGGGGGCTTCCATAGAGCCATTCTGAAAGAAAGGGCGCTTCTATAGACACTTTCTGAAAGAAAGGATGCTTCCAGAGAGCCTTTCTGAAAGAAAGGATGCTTCCAGAGAGCCTTTCTGAAAGAAAGGATGCTTCCAGAGAGCCTTTCTGAAAGAAAAGGTGCTTCTATAGACCCTTTCTGAAAGAAAGGATGCTTCCAGAGACCCTTTCTGAAAGAAAAGGTGCTTTTAGACCCTTTCCGAAAGAAGAGGTGCTTCTATAGACCCTTTCTGAAAGAAGGATGCTTCCATAGACTCTTTCTGAAAGAAAGGGTGATTCCAAAGGCACTTTCTGAATGAAAGGGTGCTTCTATAGACCCTTTCTGAAAGAAAGGATGCTTCTATAGAACCTTTCTGAAAGAAAGGATGCTTCCAGAGACCCTTTCTGAAAGAAAGGACGCTTCCAGAGACCCTTTCTGAAAGAAAGGGTGATTCCAAAGGCACTTTCTGAAAGATAGGGTGCTTCTATAGACCCTTTCTGAAAGAAAGGGTGCTTCTTTAGACCCTTTCTGAAAGAAAGGATGCTTCCAGAGGCCCTTTCTGAAAGAAAAGGTTCTTCTATAGACCCTTTCTGAACAAAGGGTGCTTCCATAGAACCTTTCTGAAAGAAAGGGTGCTTCCATAGAGTCTTTCTGAAAGAAAGGGTGCTTCCATAGAGCCTTTCTGAAAGAAAGGGTGCTTCTATAGACCCTTTCTGAAAGAAAGGATGCTTCCAGAGACCCTTTCTGAAAGAAAAGGTTCTTCTATAGACCCTTTCTGAACAAAGGGTGCTTCCATAGAACCTTTCTGAAAGAAAGGGTGATTCCAAAGGCACTTTCTGAAAGAAAGGGTGATTCCAAAGGCACTTTCTGAAAGAAAGGGTGCATCTATAGACCCTTTCTGAAAGAAAGGATGCTTCCAGAGGCCCTTTCTGAAAGAAAATGTGCTTCTATAGACCCTTTCTGAAAGAAAGGGTGCTTCTATAGACCCTTTCTGAAAGAAAGGATGCTTCCATAGAACCTTTCTCAAAGAAAGGGTGCTTCCAAAGAGCCTTTCTGAAAGAAATGGTGCTTTTATAGACCCTTTCTGAAAGAAAGGGTGCTTTTATAGACCCTTTCTGAAAGAAAGGATGCTTCCAGAGACCCTTTCTAAAAGAAAAGGTTCTTCTATAGACCCTTTCGGAACAAAGGGTGCTTCCATAAAACCTTTCTGAAATAAAGGGTGCTTCCATAGAGCCTTTCTGAAAGAAAGGGTGCTTCTATAGACCCTTTCTGTAAGAAAGGATGCTTCCAGAGACCGTTTCTGAAAGAAAGGGTGCTTCTATAGACCCTTTTGAAAGAAAGGATGTTTCTTTAGACCCTTTCTGAAAGAAAGGGTGCTTCTATATGTCATTTCTAGAAGAAAGGGTGCCTCTATAGACCCTTTCTGAAAGAAAGGGTGCCTCTATAGACCCTTTCTGAAAGAAATGGTGCCTCTATAGACCCTTTCTGAAAGAAAGGATGCTTCCAGAGACCCTTTCTGAAAGAAAAGGTGCTTCTATAGACCAATGGTAGGCACTGTGACTCACAAGAGAGTGCTCTAAGTGAGCGTAAATTTGTTATCGCTCACAGCCTGTGTAGATGCTAACACGTTGTGAACAAAAACAAATTTACGCTCATTGAGAGCACAAGAGAGACCCAACAATTTTCTCTGCCTCACTCTGCTATATACCCTTTCGGAAAGAAAGGGTGCTTCTATAGACCCTTTCGGAAAGAAAGGGTGCTTCTATAGACCCTTTCGGAAAGAAAGGGTGCTTCTATAGACCCTTTCGGAAAGAAAGGGTGCTTCTATAGACCCTTTCGGAAAGAAAGGGTGCTTCTATAGACCCTTTCGGAAAGAAAGGGTGCTTCTATAGACCCGTTCGGAAAGAAAGGGTGCTTCTATAGACCCTTTCGGAAAGAAAGGGTGCTTCTATAGACCCTTTCGGAAAGAAAGGGTGCTTCTATAGACCCTTTCGGAAAGAAAGGGTGCTTCTATAGACCCTTTCGGAAAGAAAGGGTGCTTCTATAGACCCTTTCGGAAAGAAAGGGTGCTTCTATAGACCCTTTCGGAAAGAAAGGGTGCTTCTGTAGACCCTTTCGGAAAGAAAGGGTGCTTCTATAGACCCTTTCGGAAAGAAAGGGTGCTTCTATAGACCCTTTCGGAAAGGGTGCTTCTATAGACCCTTTCGGAAAGAAAGGATGCTTCTATAGACCCTTTCGGAAAGAAAGGGTGCTTCTATAGACCCTTTCGGAAAGAAAGGGTGCTTCTATAGACCCTTTCGGAAAGAAAGGGTGCTTCTATAGACCCTTTCGGAAAGAAAGGGTGCTTCTATAGACCCTTTCGGAAAGAAAGGGTGCTTCTATAGACCCTTTCGGAAAGAAAGGGTGCTTCTATAGACCCTTTCGGAAAGGGTGCTTCTATAGACCCTTTCGGAAAGAAAGGATGCTTCTATAGACCCTTTCGGAAAGAAAGGGTGCTTCTATAGACCCTTTCGGAAAGAAAGGGTGCTTCTATAGACCCTTTCGGAAAGAAAGGGTGCTTCTATAGACCCTTTCGGAAAGAAAGGGTGCTTCTATAGACCCTTTCGGAAAGAAAGGGTGCTTCTATAGACCCTTTCGGAAAGAAAGGGTGCTTCTATAGACCCTTTCGGAAAGAAAGGGTGCTTCTATAGACCCTTTCGGAAAGAAAGGGTGCTTCTATAGACCCTTTCGGAAAGAAAGGGTGCTTCTATAGACCCTTTCTAAAAGAAGGGGTGCTTCTATAGACCCTTTCTAAAAGAAAGGGTGCTTCTATAGACCCTTTCTAAAAGAAAGGGTGCTTCTATAGACCCTTTCTAAAAGAAAGGGTGCTTCTATAGACCCTTTCTAAAAGAAAGGGTGCTTCTATAGACCCTTTCTAAAAGAAAGGGTGCTTCTATAGACCCTTTCTAAAAGAAAGGGTGCTTCCAAAGGCCCTTTCTAAAAGAAAGGGCGCTTCCAAAGGCCCTTTCTAAAAGAAAGGGCGCTTCCAAAGGCCCTTTCTAAAAGAAAGGGTGCTTCCAAAGGCCCTTTCTAAAATAAAGGGTGCTTCCAAAGGGCCTTTCTAAAAGAAAGGGTGCTTCCAAAGGCCCTTTCTAAAAGAACGGGTTCTCGGGGGGAGGCTGTAATCCCTAGAGAACGCGTCGCAGGTGGCGGATAGCGAATGATTCCCAGATATGGGTGGTAGGAAGGAAATGAAATACCCCCGCGGACCAAACAGCCCGGAGGGTTTTCTTCGAAAAAAAAAAACAACACAGCAAAGAAGCGTCTGTACTCCAGAGAAGCGGCTTGTAATATAGAAGGAAAACTTTAAACCCTTCAGAAGACAACGGAAAACCACTGAAATATATTTCCTTGAAAACCAAACAATTTATGGATTTAAGAAATAACACATGGCCCTCAATCTCCGGTAATACGAGGGTGCTAAGAATACCCGGAGGTAAAACAAATCAAAGCCTAAACACATGGCACATGGAATGTACGGAGTCTCTACGAATCTGGTAAACTCGCGAATACTATATCTGAAATGGAAAGGTTAAATATTGATATCCTCGGAATAAGTGAGACATGGTGGCCCAATAACGGAGAATTTTCTTCTAGAAACATTAAAATCTACCACTCAGGTAATAGTAATCAAAATCATAGGAATGAAGTGGGAATAATCGTAAAGAATACAGTGGCGCAATGTATAACAGGTTTCATCCCGAAATCTGACCGATCTTTGCTTATAAAACTAAAATGCAAGCCTATTAATATAAATATTATTCAAATATATGCACCCACTGCTGATAAAAGCAATGCCGAAATTGAATTTTTCTATGAAGAAGTAGAGGATCTTTTAAAAATGACAAAGCCACACGAAATAACTATAATTCAAGGCGATTTTAATGCTAAAGTAGGGAGGGAAAGAGTTCCTGGAATTACAGGATTATACGGACTAGGTGAAAGGAACGAAAGAGGCGATAGGCTAGTTCAGTTCTGTCAAGAACACAAAATGAACATAGCTAATACAATGGAAATCACCCCAAGGTAGAAGAGATCACATTGTACGTTTTTTTTGTCTTTATTTAAGTATTTATAAATTTCAATACTTAAACTAATGCTACGACTAGTCGCCTGGACTAACTAGTAACTTTACTTTAATTTGCATTTAATTTTAGACAGACTATATTATTAACATAATTAAGTTTGCCGGGAAAATCGATCAATGAGATCATGTGGTTTATACCTGTTCAGTATTCTGTGCATGTTTTCTGTGTTGAGAATTGGCAGCATTAGGCTATTTCGATGAGCTTGAAGTCTATGTTGGTGTTTTTTTGATTGATTAGCAATTTCTTCCTTGACTGAGGGCATTGCGAGGTCTCTTTGGAGGTCGCTATCTCTTATGTACCACGGAGCATTAACAATGTTCCGCAAAACTTTGTTTTGAAATTTTTGAATTTGATTTATCACACTACTTCTTGCACATCCCCATATTTGAGCTCCATATAGCCAAACAGGTTTCAGAATCTGGTTATATATTAGAATTTTATTATGAATTGATTGGTTGGAATTCTTTCCAATCAGCCAGTTATTTTCGAGTATTTTAAATCAAGCTCTTGTCTTTTGATCTTAACATGCTCCTTCCATTTTAACTTGGTGTCTAGTGTCATACCTAGGTATTTAGCTGTATTACATATGGGGACATTGACGTTGTCAATGTATATGTGTTTGTGGATTACATTTTTTGTTTGTGAAGTATATAACGTTTGACTTTTGACTGTTGAGAGTTATCTTCCATTTCTTGGTCCAATTCACTATATTATTTAGTGATGATTGCAAATTTGTTGCTGATGCTTCTACAGTTTTTCCTGTGGAGAGTATCACTGTATCATCGGCAAATGTTCCAAAAACACATTGTACGTAATCAAATAGATTTTATTTTAATCAACTCGAGGTATGGGTCATCTGTTTTAAAAACCTCGACCTACCCGGGAGCAGACGTTCCATCAGACCACAATCTTCTGATGATGAAGTTGCGAACAAAGATTGCTGTAACGAAGAAAAGAAAATCTCGACGAAAGCTCGACGTGGCAAAACTTAACGATATCTCTCTGAAAACAAGCCTAAAAGACCGGATAAACCAGGAATTAAACGCAATCAATAGCGAAACCGTTGAAGACATATGGAACGATGTCAAAAATAAACTCAAGCTCATAGCAGAAGACGCTCTAGGATATTATAAACGATCCAAAAACAAGGAATGGATGACACAAGATATATTAAATTTGATGGATCAGAGACGAAAATATAAAAATAATAATTATGAACTATATTGGGAGCTGAATAGAGAGATTCAAACATCTATACGCGTTGCAAAAAATGAATATTTAAAAAGCCAATGTCTGGAGATTGAAAGATTACAAAAACTTCACGACGATTTCAACCTCCATCGAAAATTAAAAGAAACTGCCGGAGCATACCGAAAAAACGCCAGCGAAGGTAATATATAATAAAAACAATAATCCCGTATTCGATATCAATGAAAGGAAAATTCTATGGCGAGACTACATAAGAGATGTTTTTACCGACGACAACAGATCAATCTTTGAACAGCACAACCATCAACCACTAACAGGAACAGCAATAAATAGAAGAGAGGTGGAAGCAGCAATAAAGTCGCTAAAAGATAAGAAAGCGTGTGGCCCAGATGAGATTCCCTCTGAAATCTTGAAATTGATTAATAATGACAATATAGATCTCTTAACAGAATTATTTAACAAGATATATGATACAGGTCAATATCCACAGGAATGGCTAAAATCAACTTTTATTACATCCCCAAAAAATCTCACGCCAAATATTGCCATGAATTCAGACTAATTAGTCTTATGAGCCACGCATTAAAAATATTCCTTAGAATTATTCATTCAAGAATATATCCAAATTGCGAAAATGTAATGGGAACGTCCCAGTTCGGCTTCAAAAAAGGTATGGGAACCAGAGAGGCTCTGTTCTCCATACAAACTTTGATACAGAAATGTAGAAACGTCCAAAAGGATGTATTTCTATGTTTCATAGATTACGAAAAGGCCTTCGATAATGTCCTACACGATAAACTGATAGATATTCTGAAAACTTTAAACATACAGCAGAAAGAAATTCAATGTATAAAGAGCCTTTACTGGCATCAGATTGCTCAAATCGAGGTGAACGGAGAAATGACTGAATGTGTATTGGTGAATTGGATATAGGTATCCAAAGGAGTCAGACAGGGATGTATACTGTCTCCCTTGCTTTTCAATATTTACTCCGAACAAATATTTCAAGAATCGGTCAACAGACTTCGATATGGTATAAATATAAGCGGTTCGATTTTAAACAACATTAGATATGCTGATGACACAACCTTAATGGCACATAGCATATCACAACTTCAGAAACTTGTGGCTACCCTCGCAACTTGTAGTGAAAAGTATGGCCTAAACATTAATATCCAGAAAACCAAGTTTATGGTTATAAGCAAAAAGCAAGGACATAATAACTCAGTATTAAAAATTCATAATTTAAACGTAGAGAGAGTTAAGAGTTTTAAATATCTCGGAGCCACAATTACCCAGCAATGGGACTCGTCGAAGGAAATAAGATGCCGAATAGAATTGGCGAGGGATGCATTTTTGAAGTACAAGAGAGTTTTTACCAGCCATGACGTTAATCTTGACACGAAAACTCGATTTATTAAAGTATATTATAAAGCATATGCCTTTTGGAGGTCGTATGCCCATAGAAGACCTTTTGAAGGAAGATCTTTAGATGGCCTCCTGTACATAGAAGATTTTTGCAAGGTCTTCTGTCAATAAAAGACTTTTAAAAGGTTTAGAAGGTATTCTGTCCATAGAACATCTTTAAAACTTCTTCTGCCCAAAGAAAATTGTGGAAAGAATTCTGTTAATTGCAGCATTGCATTTTCTTCTTCCAATAGCCAAAATAAATTTACCCTTTTTACCGTATCAATGAACGACTGAATGGCCCGCACTTAATTCTCAAACCGAACCAATTTTCATACACAATAAAACTGAAACCACAATGGCTCCATATGCGGTAAGTGCTTTGTTGCATTTATACCACTTTTGTTTGGGCGGCATTTACACATGAATTGTTGGTTATTAACAAAGAGAAATATGTGAAAGAGAGAGTGAGGGATATGAAATTAATGGCATAGAGTTATTTTTAGGACACAACGTTTTTAAAATATATATTTTTTGAGTTCAACTGAATTTGGGCCAAATAATCCACTTATGACCTTTTAACGTGAAATACTTTCAGTTACGGCGAAGGTAGTTGCTTTCACCGTTTATTTCACAGAATTGTAACATTTATCTTTTAATTTTCGATGTAATTTTTTTTAATAAACACTTTTGTTATTGAAACTAATTTTCAATTTCCCATTAAATTGTCGTCCATTGTCGGCATTCACATTTCGTTGAAGGACATTGAAATTATTTTATTCGGCCTCAGGTCTTTAAATAATTATTTTCCCATAATCCACTCAAACACATAAACATACGCACACTTTAACAAAATCCCACTCAGATATATTTAATACTTTTTTAATATAAAATTATTAAAATGTTGTTGGTCTTGTTGTTATTGTTACCACACATTATACGGTTCCCCTGGCATAAAATATACTGCGCACTCAACATTTAATGTATTTATGGAATCTACATACATATGTATTTATCTGCGAATGCATGTGTGTGTCTGCATAGAAGGCATAAATATACATAAATAATTTGATGTACAATATTTACAATATATAAACAATTTGCATACAATTTTTGTTTTTCATAAATGAGCAACAAAAATGATTTTCATTTTCGGATAGAAAATTTATAATTTTCCGTTTCTGCCTTTGTTTTTTTGGTTGTCTGTGGAATAAATGTAAAATTACATTTCCTTTTTAACTAATGAGGGAAAATTGAAATAAATTCAATTTGAAATGGAAAATGAAGAGAGAAAAAAATTGTGTATAATTGCAAATTATGAGGGTATGAAATAGAGTAATTATTGAGTACATACATACATATTATATAAAATATTTATAGTGATACTTTTTTCCATTGAACTTAGGTCCATGGAAAAATATCTTTAAAATACCTCCTTGAACAACATTGTCAGGACGTGTCAACGCTTTGGTCTTGCCCAAATAACTAGTTGGATAGCATTTCCTCCTGGTCAGAAGGTCTTTTAAAAGTCCTTTATGGTTGGAAGATTTTTAGGGTTCTTTGGATAGAAGACTATCTTAAGGATACGGGAAAAAGATCTTCTAAAGTTGTTCTACGGTCTGAAGGCCTTCTAAATGTTTTCTAAACACAGAAGACCTTCTAATAACGTGCTAGAAATATGAAACCTTCAGTAGATGTTCCAGACACAAAAGACTTTCTAAAGGTTCTATATACACCAAATATACTCAGAGTTCTCTTACAGACAATCGGCTTTCTAGAGACAGAACATTTTCTAAGGAACTTTTAATGAACAGAAGAGTTCCTAAAGTCTTCTGGAGATTGAAGAATTAATGCTTTAATATCTTCACAGGGACAGAAACCTTCCAAAAGACTTCTATAGACAGAATACATGCAAAGGAAACACGTCCTTCTAATGACGTTCTAGGAATAGAATATCTTCGGAAGGTGTTCTAGGGACAGAAGATTCCCAAACCATCTTCTAAAGACAGACGGCCTTCTAATGGAATTCTAAGGAGAGAAGAACTTCTAAAGGTATTTTAGAAGGCTTTCTAAAGGTCTTTAAGGGACAAAGAAACTTTTTATGACTTTTGGAGACAGAAAACCCTCTAAAGGTCTTCTATAGAAAAAATCCCTTCTATGAACAGAAGACCTTCTAAAGGGGTTATATGGACAGAAGACTTTTTAAAGGTCTTCTTTGGACAGAAGATCTTCTAAAGGTCTTCTATGGACAGAAAAGCTTCTAAAAGTCTATTATGGGCAGAACACCTTTTACAGGTCCTCTATGGACAGAACACCTTCTAAAGGTCTTCTATGGACAGAAGACCTTCGAATAGTCCTTTATGGACAGAAGTCCTTCTACAGGTCCTCTTTACACAGAAGACCTTTTGAAGATTATCCATGGACAGAAGACGTTCTATAGGTTTCCTTTTTACAGAAGGTCTTCTATGGCCAGAAGATTTTGTTGGGCCCTTCTATGGCCAGAAGACCTCATAGGGGCCTTCTATGGTCTTCCTTAAAGAACGTCTATGGACAGAATACCTTTTAAAAGTCTTCTTTTGTTAGAAGACCTTCGAGAGGTCAACTATGGATAGAAGGCTTTCTAAAGGTCGTCTATGGACAAAAGATCTTCTAAAGGTCTTCTATGGACAGAAGACCTTCTAAAGGTCTTCTATGGACAGAAGACTCTCTAAAGGTCTTCTATGGACAGAAGACCTTCTAAAGGTTTTCTATGGACAGAAGACCTTCTAAAGGTCTTCTATGGACAGAACACCTTCTAAAGGTCTTCTATGGACAGAAGAACGTCTGAATGTCTGCTATGGACAGAACACCTTCTACAGGTCTTCTATGGACAGAACATCTTCTAAAAGTCTTCTATGGACAGAAGACCTTCTAAAGGTCATCTATGGACAGAAGACCTTCTAAAGGTCATCTATGGACAGAAGACCTTCTAAAGGTCTTCTATGGACAGAAGACCTTCTAAAGGTCTTCTATGGACAGAAGACCTTCTAAAGGTCTTCTATGGACAGAAGACCTTCAAATAATCCTTTATGGACAGAAGACCTTCTAAAGGTCTTATATGGACAGAAGACCTTCTAAAGGTCTTCTATGGACAGAAGAACGTCTGAATGTCTGCTATGGACAGAACACCTTCTACAGGTCTTCTATGGACAGAACATCTTCTAAAAGTCTTCTATGGACAGAAGACCTTCTAAAGGTCTTCTATGGACAGAAGACCTTCTAAAGGTCTTCTATGGACAGAAGACCTTCTAAAGGTCTTCTATGGACAGAAGACCTTCTAAAGGTCTTCTATGGACAGAAGACCTTCTAAAGGTCTTCTATGGACAGAAGCCCTTCTAAAGGTCTTCTATGGACAGAACACCTTCTAAAGGTCCACTATGGAAAGAAGACTTTCTAAAGGTCTTCTATGGACAGAAGACTTTCTAAAGGTCTTCTATGGACAGAAGACCTTCTAAAGGTCTTCTATGGACAGAAGACCTTCTAAAGGTCTTCTATGGACAGAAGACCTTCTAAAGGTCTTCTATGGACAGAAGACCTTCTAAAGGTCTTCTATGGACAGAAGACCTTCTAAAGGTCTTCTATGGACAGAAGCCCTTCTAAAGGTCTTCTATGGACAGAAGCCCTTCTATGGACAGAACACCTTCTAAAGGTCCACTATGGAAAGAAGACTTTCTAAAGGTCTTCTATGGACAGAAGACTTTCTAAAGGTCTTCTATGGACAGAAGACCTTCTAAAGGTCTTCTATGGACAGAAGACCTTCTAAAGGTCTTCTATAGACAGAACACCTTCTAAAGATCTTCTATGGACAGAACACCTTCTAAAGGTCTTCTATGGACAGAAGACCTTCGAATAGTCCTTTATGGACAGAAGTCCTTCTACAGGTCCTCTTTACACAGAAGACCTTTTGAAGGTTATCTAAAGGCTTCCTTTCTACAGAAGGTCTTCTAAAGGTCTTCTATGACCAGAAGATCTCATAGAGGCCTTCTAAGGTCTTCTTTAAATATCGTCTATGGGCAGGGGACCTTTTAAAATCTTCTTTTGTCAGAAGACCTTCTAAAGGTCTTCTATGGACAGAAGCCCTTCTAAAGGTCTTCTATGGACAGAAGCCCTTCTAAAGGTCTTCTATGGACAGAACACCTTCTAAAGGTCCACTATGGACAGAAGACTTTCTAAAGGTCTTCTATGGACAGAAGACCTTCTAAAGGTCTTCCATGGACAGAAGACCTTCTAAAGGTCTTCTATGGACAGAAGACCTTCTATAGGTCTTCTATGGACAGAAGACCTTCTAAAGGTCTTCTATGGACAGAAGACCTTCTAAAGGTCTTCTATGGACAGAAGACCTCCTAAAGGTCTTCCATGGACAGAAGACCTCCTAAAGGTCTTCCATGGACAGAAGACCTTCTAAAGGTCTTCTATGGACTGAAGACCTTCTAAAGGTCTTCTATGGATGGAACACCTTCTTCTATAGACAGAACACCTTCTTCTATAGACAGAACACCTTCTAAAGGTCTTCTATGAACAGAAGACCTTCTAAAGGTCTTCTATGGACAGAACACCTTCTAAAGGACCACTATGGACAGAAGACTTTCTAAAGGTCTTCTATGGACAGAAGATCTTCTAAAGGTCTTCTATGGACAGAAGGCCTTCTAAAGGTCTTCTATGGGCGGAACACCTTCTAAAGGTCTTCTATAAACAGAACACCTTCTAAAGGTCTTCTATGGACAGAAGAGCTTCTAAAGGTATTCTATGGACAGAAGACCTTCTAAAGGTCTTCTATGGACAGAACACCTTCTAAAGGTCTTCTATGGACAGAACAGCTTCTAAAGATCTTCTATGGACAGAACACCTTCTAAAGGTGTTCTATAGACGAAACACCTTCTAAAGGTCCACTATGGACAGAAGATTTTCTAAAGGTCTTCTATGGACAGAAGATCTTCTAAAGGTCTTCTATGGACAGAAGACCTTCTAAAGGTCTTCTATGGACAAAACACCTTCTAAAGGTCTTCTATGGACGGAACGCCTTCTAAAAGTCTTCTGTGGACAGAACACCTTCTAAAGATCTTCTATGGACAGAACACCTTCTAAAGGTCTTCTATGGACAGAAGTCCTTCTACAGGTCCTCTTTACACAGGAGACCTTTTGAAGGTTATCCATGGACAGAAGACCTTCTAAAGGCTTCCTTTCCTTCTAAAGATCTTCTATGGACAGAACACCTTCTAAAGGTCTTCTATGGACAGAAGACCTTCGAATAGTCCTTTATGGACAGAAGTCCTTCTACAGGTCCTCTTTATACGGAAGACCTTTTGAAAGTTATCCATGGACAGAAGACCTTCTAAAGGCTTCGTTTTTCCAGAAGTTCTTCTAAAGGCCTTCTATGGCCAGAAGATCTTGTTGGGGTCTTCTATGGCCAGAAGACCTAATAGGGGCCTTCTATGGTCTTCTTTAAAGATCGTCTATGGAAAGATGACCTTTGGTTAAAAGACCTTCTAAAGGTCCACTATGGACAGGAGACCTTCTCAAAGTTTTCTTTGGTTAGAAGACCTTCTAAAGGTCCACTATGGACAGAAGACTATCTAAAGGCCTTCTTAAGGTCTTCTATTGACAGAAGGCCTTTAAAGGTTATCCATGGATAGAAGACCTTCTAAATGCTTCAATTTTACATTGCCATAAGATCTTGTAAGACTCCTACAATTGCTAGAAGACCTAATAGGGGCTTCTATGGTCTTCTTTAAAGATTGTCTATGGACAGAGGACCTTTCAAAAGTGTTCTATGGTTAGCAGATCTTCCAAAGGTTCATGATGGACAGAAGACATTCTAAAGGCCTTCTATGGACAGACAAAATTCTAATGGCGTTCTAGAAATAGAAAACTTTTGTTAGGTATTCCAGACACAAAAGACTCTCTAAAGGTCATATATGTACCAAATATAATCAATGATCTCCTAAACACTTTCTAGGGACAGAACATTTTCTAAGGGATTTTTAATGAATAGAAGATTTTCGGAAGGTTTCCTAGCAATAAAAGACATTCTAAAGGCCATCTAAAGGTCTTCCAGGCACTGAAAACTGCTTTAATTTCTTCTAGAGACTTTTATCGGAAAAGTTCCTCCTGAGGATAGAAGTACTTCCAATATATTTCTGGCGATAGATGACCATCGGAAGAGTTTCTAAGGTTTTCTGCAGACAGACGGCCTTCTAAAGGCATTTTAGGGACAGAAAATATTCTATAGATCTTCTAGAGATAGAAGACTTGCTAACGGACTTTGAGGATTATATCATTTAGGAACAGAGGACCTTCTAAAAGTCTGCTATAGATAAAATCTCAGAAGACCTACTAAGGGCGTTATTGGGATAGAAAATATTTCAAAGGTTTTCTATGGAAAAAATGCCTTCTAAAGGTATTTAATGGCCAGAACGCCAGAACACTTTCTGCAGTTCTCCTAGAGACAGGTGGTATTCTAGGAACATAATACCATCTAAGGGTCTTCTATGATGGGTAGAAGGCTAGGGACAGAAGACTACCTATCTATTATTAGGAGATATTCTTAAGGTTTTCTGTTGTTAAAATACACTCTACGGATGAAATATCTTATATGGACAGAAGGCCTGACAGCAGCCTTTCAGGGGCAAATGAAGCCCTTAAGGTCTTCAATGGAAATAAAACCTTGCAAAGTTTTCTAGGAACAGATGAAATCCTAATGGGGTTTAAGGTATGGAAGGCCTTTTAAAAGAACAGAAGGGGTCATAGGACTTCTATGGACACAAAACTATCTAAAAGCTTTCCATGGACTGAAGACTATATAAGGTCTGTCAGGGTCAGAAGGTGATCAAGAGATCTTTCTTCATAAAAACTTCAAGGGACAGAAGACATTCTTAGGATATTATAGGGATAAAGATTTAGAGTATAGAAGGCCTTCTAAAAGAAAAGAAGGGGTTCATAGGACTTCTAAGGACACAAAACTATCTAAAAGCTCTCCATGGACTGAAGACTTTATAAGGCCTATCAGGGTCTGAATGTGATCAAGAGATCTTTCTTCTTAAAAACTTCAAAAGACAGAAGATATTCTTATGATATTCTAGGGATAAAGATTTATGGTATAGAAGGCCTTTTAAAAGTACAGAACGGGGTCATAGGACTTCTAAGGACACAAAACTATCTAAAAGCTCTCCATAGACTGCAGACTTTATAAGGTCTATTAGGGTCAGAAGGTGATCAAGAAATCTATCTTCATAAAAACTTCAAGGGACAGAAGACATTCTTAGGATATTATAGGGATAAAGATCTTTTGCAGACAAATACCCCTTAGAGATTTTTAAGGACACAAAGCCTTGAAAAAGTTTTCTTTTGACATAAAACCTGTTAAATGATTTCTAGAGACATGCGACTTTTTATAATATGTCTTCTCTCTATAGGTCTGCATTGTTCAGAAGATCTTCTTCTGTATGTCTATTATTGGAAATTAACCTTCTAAAACTCGTATAGGAAGAGAATATTTTCGAAAAGTCTAATATTGGCGGAGGACCTTTTAAAGATCTGCTATAGATAAAAGACTCTTTCAAGGTCTTGTAGGGATAAAAGGCTTTATTAACAAAAGACCTTTTTATACCCTCCACCATAGGATGGGGGTATATTAAGTTTGTCACTACGTTTGTAACTACTCGAAATAATCATTGTAGACCCCACAAAGTATATATATTCTTGACCAGCGTGCAATTCTACATCGATATAGCCATGTCCGTCCGTCTGTCCGTCTGTCCGTCTGTCCGTCTGTGGAAATCACTCTAGCGTCCGAACGGATTGACGTAGGTTGATGAAATTTTGGGAAAATATGTTATATTTACGTAGGACTTTTGGTATTGAAAGCGGGCTATGTAGGTCCACGCTTTCGTATAGCCCCCATACAAAATGACGCGTGACGCGTCGTCGTTTTAAGGAATTTTTAAGATTTTAGGCCCATTTTACCACCGAATTGGTTGTAATTTGGTACTTTGTGTCTCCAGAGGCCAAAAAATATTCCTACCAAAGTTGGGTTATATAGGTCCACGTTTTGGTATAGCCCCCATATAAGGCCCCATATAAAGTACGCGTCATTTTAATATATTTTGAATGTATTAGACCCATTTGACCACAGAATTGGTTGTAATTTGGTATTTTGTGTCTCCAGAGGTCAGAAAACATTCCTACCATAGTTGGGTTATATAGGTCCACGTTTTGGTATAGCCCCCACATGAGGCCCCTTATAAAGTACGCGTCATTTTAGTATATTTTGAATGTATTAGGCCCATTTGACCAACGAATCGGTTGTAACTTTGTATTTTGTGTTTCCAGAGGCTAAGAAACATTTCTACCATAAAATTTTTATATAGGTCCACGTGTTGATATAGCCCCCATAATACAATATCTCCCGATTTTCGATATTTTGAACGTTTTAGCCTCATTATCACACCGAGATGGCTGAAATTTGGTATTTAGTCTTCTTTAGGCGTATAAAACTTTCCCCCAGAAATTTGTAGGTATAGGTCCACGCCATCATATAGCCCCCATAGAACGGTACCTTCCGAATTTCGGTATTTTGAAGGTTGTGGCCTCATTAATCCACCGAAATGGCTGAAATTTTTGGTGGAGGGTATAAAAAGTTCGGCCCGGCCGAACTTAACGCTTTTCTTACTTGTTTCTTTTAGGGATAGAAGATTTTCTAAAAACGTTCGACAGACAGAAGACACTTTAGAAATTTTCTAAGGTATTAGACGTTCTAAGGGCCTTCTTTGATCCTTTGAGAGCAGGATCATTAATTCCAGCATTGGAGAGTTGACAATAAGGAAGACAGTAACTAGAGGTACCCGCCAGGGAGGTGTACTCTCACCGCTGCTGTGGCTACTTCTGATAAACAATATTTTGGCGGAATTCGACAATCAGGGCATAAAGGTTGTCACATACGCGGATGATGTGGTTATACTAATAACTGGCAAATTCTTGTCCACAATATCGGAGCTTATGCAAAGAGCCTTATCAAAGCTGTCCCGTTGGACCATCGCAAATGGCCTTGGTGTAAATCCAACGAAAACAGAACTGGTATTGTTCACCAGAAAGCGTAAGCTCGGCGACTTCGTGCCACCAACATTGGATGGAGTGCAATTACATCTATCTCCTGAGGCCAAATACCTAGGTACAATCCTGGATTCTCAATTGAGATGGAAAAGGAACGTCGAGGAACGGACGAAGAGAGGTATGATTGCACTTTATTCATGTGTATTCGATTGGGAAAAGCTGGGGATTAAATCCAGCTATTATACACTGGCTGTATAATACTGTTGTGAGACCCATCTTATCCTACGGATGTCTTGTCTGGTGGCATGCGTTTCGACATAAATCGAACTCCGGCAACATAGACAAGGTGCAAAGTGCAGCCTCGATCCTGATAACGGGAGCTTTTAGAAGTACACCACAAGCAGCTCTAAATGCGATGTTGAACCTCTTGCCCATGAGACTCAGCATCAAAGGTCAAGCAGCACGTCAGCACGTAGTGCCCTAAGGCTACATGAATTAAATCGTTGGCGTGACAGCACCTATGAACATGCATGCATTCTTCGGGAGCTAGGACCAAACCTTAGCTTAAATCTGCAGGGGAAATTCAGCGACTACTTATCACCAATCCAAAGATTTGAAGATTTTGAGGTCGTTATCCCTAGTAGAGATGACTGGATCCGTAGTAAACCTCCCCTGGACGGTCTGGCTTTCTACACAGACGGTTCCAAGATGGAAGCAGGTACCGGAGCTGGCGTCTACTACGAAAAGCTTTGTCTCGAATACTCATATAGGTTGAACAGCGACTGTAGTGTTTTCCAAGCAGAAATCTTCGCGATCAAAATGGCCGCAGAGTTGATAAAAAGTCTGGATGCAGAAATCTTTGAACCGGTGCCGGCTCTTAAAGCCATCAAATCCTCCAATATCAAGTCTGAGGCCGTTCTTGAGTGTAGAACTGCTTTGGCGAACCTCACAAACGCTGTCCGACTCTGATGGGTACCGGGACACTTTGACATTGTGGGAAACGAGAAGGCAGATGAACTGGCAAGACATGGATCCCAATCAACAAGTCTAGCAATCACTGATTCAATCAAACCACCTATATGTCACCTTTTTCGGAGAGTGTAGACGTTCTTTGAAGAACGAGCCAAGGAACTATGGCATAATGAACCAAGGTGCAACGTGTCAAGGGCCATTTGGCCGACTCTATCAACAAACAGAACAACTTCACTCTTAAATTTGAACAAGTCAGAAATCAGGGTATTGACGGGAGTAATTACCGGTCATTGCAACATCCGAGCTTTTATCGGCAAATAGCAGGATGATGGCGTGGACTATTGCAGGCTCTGTGAAGATGAGGAGGAAACGGAGACTATTGAGCATATTTTATGTCGTTGCCCGATGTTAACTCGAAAGCGATATAGATTAACAGGAGTATGCTTTCCTCCAAGCTTAACTTTCTACTCAAACATGGAACCAACAATCATAAACAACATCATCAAAAATTTTAATTGGTTGGGGCGGCGCGACCCATAAGCGTAACTACTTCTCTGACAGTTTTCTACCATCACCAAATAAACCACCCTCTTTTCTTTATTACATCTTCATCTTTAATAATCCATTTATTATTACTTTCCCAACCCCACCCTCTTTTCTTTACTTTTCTCTCTTTTCTCTTCTTTTGTCTTTTCAGGTAATTCTGTACCTCTTTTTTCTGATTTATGGATGATCACAATGGACCGAAAGGTCTCCGAGTGTTAGTAATATTTGCATGGAACACCCCATGCAAATATTTCTTAACACATTTCATAAAGAAAGAAAAAAAAACAACCTTGAACTTGAACTTGAAATTTTTGATGCCTGGCCTTGAAATATCAATACCGACAGAGAATAGAAAAACAACGAATAACTCAATGTAAATCTCAAATCTCTCAATGCAAGAAGTCCATGTAACTTACTGACCACTACAGGTGCATGTTCAATGCAAGAGAGACCGAGTGAAAGAGAGCATCTATTTACTTGATCTAATTACCATCTAACTATATGTCGCGAGAATAGAAGGAGTGAAAACCAAGAAATTTAGCGCAAAAATGGTGACCAGGAAAGAAAACAAAAACGAGAGGAGGAGTTTAGTTAGATTTGAGCGGTCATAAGTACTTCGATAATAAAACAAAACACGGAAAAAAAATCTATGTGCTGTTGTGGATTATTAAAGAAGATAGACAGCGCCTACATTTTGTTGTAATAATAAGTTGGTGCTTCAGCTGCTTTCTCTTGGTGGTCAACAGTGATCGTGTAATTCGATAAGCCGGGAATATAATTGTGAATCGCCGAGTCTTCCAACCTCCCATAGTTAAATCTCGCTTCACCATCCCATAACCGCCGTCATTACACCAGCATCGCTGCCATCATTACAGACACCAACAATTCGCTTCTGTACTCCATCCAGCTCCCCTTCACTACCCTCTTCGCTACCTACTTCGCTACCCATT
This sequence comes from Musca autumnalis, assembly GCF_047663935.1. NCBI lineage: Eukaryota > Metazoa > Arthropoda > Insecta > Diptera > Muscidae > Musca > Musca autumnalis. The sequence continues at coordinate 176,497,940 of NW_027412088.1, forward strand.
TGCACTACCTACTGTTCTTTCCACGGCACCCTGTCAACTGTCGCTGCTAAAAAAATACTCCTCTCGGGAACCAGCAGAAACATTTTTTTTATTGTAATAAAACCTATTTGTTAAATAAATAAAATATTTCAAATAAAGTCAACTTTTGTAACATTGGTGTCAGGTGTGGGGTAGCTCGATCGAAATTCCGCAGTAATTTCAACCATGCCACGTCGTCGGAGAGAAAACAACATTCAGTTTGAGTCATTCGCAAAAACCATGGAAGGGAAGTTTAATGAAATATTAGAGAGGCAAGAGGCCAAGGAAGCCGAAATGATGAAACAAATACGGGAATTAAATGAAAGCCTCAAGCGTCCCTATTCTCTCATACAACCGGGGTGGAGTTATCGGGTGGCTAATGACAGCCGCTGTTCACACCATAACAATGGAAACTGTTCTAGGCCTTTGGATTCTAGTGGAGGAGATGCTATCGGCCTTACTTCAACACAAAGGCCAGCTCTGCCCCATTCTGCGACAGAGACCCATGATCCTTCCCCGTCAGTGAGGGGGACTGCTCCGAACGATTCTGAGGAGACTCAAGGATCATTTAATGACCAGGGTAACACCCAACCAAACTCTGCACAGAATTTTGGAAACTCTCCAAGTGTCCATAATCACTCATTTGACTTTCCACCACCTATGCCTCCATGGCATTTCTTTGCGCCTCAGTATCCGTATCCGTCAGGAGCCCCTCCTTTTGTCCTAGCTACTTACGATGGATCAACACCCTGGAATGATTATGAAAGACAGATAGAAGATCTGTGTAACTTTTATAACTGGAACCAAAGAGATAAACTAATGGCTGTTACAACAAATCTTCGTGGAAGGGCTCTGAGGTTATATGGCACCATCCCATCTCATCCACCGCCAACTTTTGAGCAGGTAAGAAATTTGATGCGAGAGAGGTTTTCTCCGGACACTAGTTCGAGTTATCTTCAGTTCCGTCATCGCACCCAGGGTCCCCGTGAGTCAATCGAGGACTTTGCTCTGGAACTGGAACGACTTTCAATGAGTGCCTTTCGCGGATCCACCGACTCTATTGTCGGCGATATTCTCAAGCACCAGTTTATAGATGGGTTACGCGAGACCCAGTTGCAGGGGCTGGTAATCGCCGGGCGTCCTCGAAATCTTGCAGAAGCTTTGCGCATTGCTCAGGACCTTGAAGCACAGTTCTCTAGAAATCGTCCTAAAAATGTTTATTCTGTGCAAACTGCAAATGGTTTACCGAACGAAGATCGAGGTATAAACCCACATGGCAGCCGTAACCGTAGGCGCGGAAGGGGTAACCGAAAACTGCAGCCAAAACACGAAGACGATAACGTACCCCAATCGGGAAACGAGTATCCGCTGGTTTAGTGGAGCTTTTACCAGCTGGGATTGATCTAAACGCTCCGTCTTCAAACCCTATTACAATAGAGTCTGCAGCCTTAAATAAAGAAAGCACCTCATCCTCTGTCAGAGAAGAAGCCACTTCGACCATACCTCCACCAGATACTATACAGATTGGGGCCGTTGGACAAGCGAACTTGCATTCCTTTATCCTTATAGACAACAATCCGGTGGAGGTGGTAATAGATACAGGAGCATCGGTGTCATTGTTACCCTCCAAGTTTTTGGGAAATACGACGGAAATTGTAACGGCCAATGTTCGTCTAAGGGGCCCCTCCGGCGAAATATTTACGGTGAATGGAGCGGCTATGGTGAAATTTAGCATGGGTAGCGTTCCATTTGAGCACGAATTTCTAGTGGTTGATGATCCCATGCCTGCTCTACTTGGCGTAGATTTCTTGCGAAAATGCAAAACCACTATAAATTTAGCTGAGATGAAGATGGAATTTACGTGGGGGAGTGTACCTCTCTACTTGCCACGACAAATGTGTAAAAACCTCGTGTTTCTTTTATCATCACTTTCGTTGCCATCAAAAAGCGATGTTTTTGCGGTAGCTAGCTGTGCTTTTAAGCCGAGAAAAAATGATGTTATCCTAGACCGATGTGCAGAGTCAACATTGCCGGGAGGAATTCTTGCTGGCCGTACAGTCGTAAATGCGAATGTCTCCGAAATAGGGATCAGGTTGGTGAATTTAAACGACCAAGAAGTTAAATTGAAACCCGGTACTATTATTGGTGAGCTTGATGAAGTTTACGTGGTAGAAAATGTGGACGACGTCACTGCAAATGAGAGCGTGTTAACGGAGTTAAAAGTGTCTGCTGAATTGCCTCAAGAGGAAATGCACAAGTTTGCAAATCTCATCAGGAAGCATAATGCGGTTTTTTCTAGCGGACCATTAGATTTTGGAAAGACGGATATAGTGAAGCATTTGATTGAAACTGGGGATTGCAGGCCTATAAAACAATCGGCTCGAAGAGTACCACTAGCTAAAAGGCAAGAAGTTGAGGACCTGGTGAAGGACATGAGCGCGCGAGGTGTAATTCGCCCATCTGCTAGCCCGTGGTCTTCGCCCGTAGTTTTGGTGAAAAAGAAGGATGGCACGTCCAGGTTTTGTGTAGACTATCGGCGCTTGAATGAAGTCACGTACAAGGATTCGTATCCTCTCCCTCGAATGGACGAAATACTTTCGAACTTGCATGGGTCTTTATGGTTTTCCACAATGGACTTACAAAGCGGGTACTGGCAGGTGGAGATGGACGAGTTGTCCCGCCCCAAAACCGCATTCGCATGTGGATTGGGACTGTGGGAGTTCAACGTTATGCCATTTGGGTTAACAAATGCGCCAGCCACTTTCGAGAGGTTGATGGATGGACTTTTTGCTGATATTACGTGGCGATCAACCCTTATATATCTTGACGATATAATTGTGCATTCTCACAGCGTAGATGAGCATATAGAACATCTAGACATGGTATTCAGCAAACTTAAAAATGCAGGGCTTAAACTTAGTCCACAAAAGTGCAACTTTTTCTATCCGGAGGTTTCCTACCTCGGGCACGTTGTAGGCAGGAACGGCTTAAGGGCAGAGCCTTCTAAAATCGAGAAAGTTAGCACTTGGCCCGTACCCTCCAATAAGACGGAAGTAAAATCGTTCCTGGGCTTATGCTCCTATTATCGCAAATTTGTTGAAGGATTTTCCACGATAGCTCGTCCCCTAACCGAATTGACCGAAATCCATCGAAAATTCAAATGGTCATGGGACGCTGAACTAGCATTTATAACACTGAAAGAAAAGCTCACCACTGCTCCGATTCTGGCTTTCACAAATGAGAAAGACCCATTTATAGTGGATACCGATGCATCAAATTGTGGAGCGGGAGCGGTTCTGAGTCAGGTACAGGATGGAAAGGAACGGGTTATCGAATACTTTAGCAAAACATTCCATAGAGCAGAGAAAAACTATTGTGTTACCAGAAAAGAGCTTCTTGCTGTCATCTTGGCGACGAAACATTTTCACCATTATCTGTTTGGACGAGAGTTCCTTCTAAGAACTGACCATGCGTCTCTACGATGGCTTTTCAATTTTAAGGAACCTGAGGGACAAGTAGCTAGGTGGATTGAAAGACTACAGCAATACAACATGAAAATACAGCACCGAAAAGGAATAAGCCATGGAAATGCCGATGCATTATCGCGACGACCTTGTGGAGATTGCGTAGTTTGTAGCAGGGCCGAGAGTAACGATCCAACTGCAGTTTTTACAATTCAACTTGAAGGCAGCAATTTACAAGAGGAACAAGATAATGACCCCGTAATTAAAAAAGTCAAGAAATGGGTAATTGAACGGCATCGCCCCGAAAAAGTAGCTGTCATGTCTGAAGATCCGGATGTAAAAGCCTATTGGCACCTTTTTCCTCAACTCTCTTTGCGGGAAGACTTGTTGATTATGACTTATTATGAATCAGATTCAACAAAACAGCAGTATGACCTCGTTGTAATTCCTCGCCGATGTGCCAACAAAATAATCGAATTTTTCCACAACTCACCGACAGGAGGTCACTTGGGCCAACGAAAAACGTTATGTAAAATCCGGAAGAGATTCTATTGGATAGGCAGAAGCAAGGACGTTTTTTTGTGGTGCTCCAGGTGTCATATTTGTGCTGCCAGAAAAGGTCCATCTTCTCTGACGGTGGGAAAACTGCAACCCAGTTATATAGGCGCCCCATTTGAAAGGATAGCTGTCGACATTCTAGGACCTTTACCCACAACAGAAAGAGGTAATCGATTCGTAGTAGTTGTTATGGATTATTTTACGAAGTGGCCAGAATGTATATGTGTACCTAATCAAACGGCCGAGGTGGTAGCAGATGTATTGGTCGAACATGTATTTTCCCGGTTTGGTCTGCCATTTATTTTACATTCGGATCAGGGCCGCAATTTCGAATCCGATGTATTTGGTGCTGTTATGGATATATTGGGCATAGAAAAAACTCGCACCACCGCTCTTCACCCTCAATCGGATGGAATGGTTGAGCGTTTTAATAGAACACTCTTGGACTATCTGGCAAAATACGTCGGAGACAACCAACGTAATTGGGACAAGGTTTTACCTCTAGCTTTGTGGGCGTACAGAGTCGCCGATCATGAATCCACGAAAGTATCTCCTTCGCAGTTAATGTTTGGACGAGAAGTACGCCTTCCAAGTGATATGCAGTTTGGATGTCCCCTAGACGACCGTATGTCAAGGCCAGATTATGCATCATGGCTCCAAGAAAACTTGCTTGCTGTTCACGCGATAGCCAGACAAAATTTAAAGCTCAGTGCCGACTCTTACAAACAACGATATGACCTACGTTCCAATCCGGCTATTTTCAACGAAGGCGATCTGGTTTGGTTATATGCTCCAAGTAGGCGAAAAGGTATGTGCCCTAAACTTCAATGTGACTGGGTAGGACCAGCAGTAGTGGAAAAGAAATTATCTGACCTCATATATAAGGTAAAGACTCCATTAAAGAAAGCTTCTCGAGTAGTACACGTAAATCGCTTAACCCCGTATAAATGTGCCTTACCACCCGAAAACAAAGCAAACTCGAACAGGAGTCTCGAGTCTTAACTGGGGGGTAATGTTACGAAAACCATGTTAGTAATATTTGCATGGAACACCCCATGCAAATATTTCTTAACACATTTCATAAAGAAAGAAAAAAAAAACAACCTTGAACTTGAACTTGAAATTTTTGATGCCTGGCCTTGAAATATCAATACCGACAGAGAATAGAAAAACAACGAATAACTCAATGTAAATCTCAAATCTCTCAATGCAAGAAGTCCATGTAACTTACTGACCACTACAGGTGCATGTTCAATGCAAGAGAGACCGAGTGAAAGAGAGCATCTATTTACTTGATCTAATTACCATCTAACTATATGTCGCGAGAATAGAAGGAGTGAAAACCAAGAAATTTAGCGCAAAAATGGTGACCAGGAAAGAAAACAAAAACGAGAGGAGGAGTTTAGTTAGATTTGAGCGGTCATAAGTACTTCGATAATAAAACAAAACACGGAAAAAAAATCTATGTGCTGTTGTGGATTATTAAAGAAGATAGACAGCGCCTACATTTTGTTGTAATAATAAGTTGGTGCTTCAGCTGCTTTCTCTTGGTGGTCAACAGTGATCGTGTAATTCGATAAGCCGGGAATATAATTGTGAATCGCCGAGTCTTCCAACCTCCCATAGTTAAATCTCGCTTCACCATCCCATAACCGCCGTCATTACACCAGCATCGCTGCCATCATTACAGACACCAACAATTCGCTTCTGTACTCCATCCAGCTCCCCTTCACTACCCTCTTCGCTACCTACTTCGCTACCCATTTGCACTACCTACTGTTCTTTCCACGGCACCCTGTCAACTGTCGCTGCTAAAAAAATACTCCTCTCGGGAACCAGCAGAAACATTTTTTTTATTGTAATAAAACCTATTTGTTAAATAAATAAAATATTTCAAATAAAGTCAACTTTTGTAACAATATATTGACTACACATCCCCAAACCTAACCTAACCTAAGGCCTTCTATGGCGAAAGATCTTCCATGTAGCAAGATCTTCTAGGTCCTCTAGGGGCAGAAAACTTTCCAAAAATATTTTACAGAGGTCTTTTAGATGTTTAAAAGTCGAAAGGTATTCAAGACACAGAAGACCTTCAATGGAGGCAACATTCACTAAGGGGAGAAGGACTTCTTCGGAACTTTTGTGAACGGAAGATCTCTTTAGAGCAGCGTCGCCCAATAGAATACCATCAAACTGAAGCAAGTGTTTATGTATAGGTGAAAAAACAACAGCCACATGATGTTTATCAGTCGTGTTTTGCTCCATTACGACGATAAAAGTTTTTTTCAGGGGGAAGTCCATATTTCTTAGGAAAACAGTCCGAAAGGTGTAAGAAACCCCTATGTCACTATATGTGGCGGTCGGAGAGCACGATAACTCTCGAACTGTTCAACCGATTTGGTCCAACATTGGGTCCACAACTTCCGGTACTTCTCCCCAATATTTAAAAAAAAATTTAACTAAAATTCTATGAGAATATCACTTGAATGGGGCAACCAATTTGGTCCAAACTTTCAATTCCCTGAAGATGATTGGAGAGTCCAATCGAAATATTGGAAAATAAAGGTTCAAACAACAGCCAAACAATTCTCAACACCAAATATCTTATTAATAAGGCAAACGATATTCTCATCAACTAAATAAATAAATAAATTTTACTTCATAATTTTCAGAAAACATTACGATCAAAGGTTGCACCAATGTTAGTCACTGGTTATAGTGCCTAACAACCATTTTAGTTGTTTACCGTAGGATGTCTAGAAATTATGTTAGGAAGCATGTGATTGCACTGCAGTATTACGATGTTCAGATTTCGCGCAATGTCAGAATACCCTTTATCCTCCCCCTCCAATCTAGACCAAATCTTTCCTAAAACATGATAGTGATACAAACAGATGATCGCTTATCTGATGCTTTATTTGAAAAAATCCTTGGAAAATATGCAAGACGGTATGCTAATCAATCACTTGCTGCGGTAATTAATCCTTTTTTCAATTACTTTTTCACCAACTTCAAAATTTTCCCAAAAGAAATCACTTGAAGGAAACTATGGCACGAAAAACAACAAAACGACTCTACAGGTTAAAAAAAAAAAAACAAAATGCTACATAAACAACAACAATATCTATGAAAACAAACAATGAATATGGAAAAAAATAAAACTTATCCCGGCTGCTTTTGGATACACTTCTTGTTCCAACGAATAGAAGAGAAACTCAAGGCAGAGAGCGTCAACGAGGGATTGCAAAAAATCACTTAACTTAACTTTCTGACCATAATTTACGTGTTTTGTGTTTGGAGGGTGTTTGCTTGTGGGTGTATCTTGCCGGAAGTCCTCCTAAAGTTACATCCTTTTTGAAAAAAAGAAGAACTCCATTCTGCCTGCAGTGACCAACAACAATTTGGTATCCAGGGTTTCTTTCTTGCATTGCCTTGGGCGTTTTATTTTTTTCCTTTTCTCTTCTTTTCTTTCTATGTTTGCGGTGCATTTGCTGTCATGGATATTTTTCTATACGAAACCAAATGGAAGGTGGTGACGCCATTACTTAACTCTGTTGTTGTAGTTGTTTTGAACAGTAGCCTATGGTTTCTGTCTGATCATGATTAATATGCACTAAAAGTAGACAAAACAATATCGACAAAGGCCATGAATCGCAGGTAAACAAGGTAAACGCCAAGGCGGGACAGGAAGAAAGGAACACATTTCAGGAAGAGGAATCTTTAATAAGGATATTGTGTAGAAAAAATCCACGCCTAGAGTTCTGAGGATGCCTGGCCAAAATATTGTTTAAAAATCCACGCCTAGAGGTCTGAGGATGTCTGGCCAAAATATTGTTTAAAAATACACGCCAAGAGTTCTGAGGATGCCTGGCCAAAATATTGTTTAAAAATCCACGCCTAGAGGTCTGAGGATGTCTGGCCAAAATATTGTTTAAAAATACACGCCAAGAGTTCTGAGGATGCCTGGCCAAAATATTGTTTAAAAATCCACGCCTTGATCTCTGAGGATGCCTGGCCAAAATATTGTTTAAAAATCCACGCCTAGAGTTCTGAGGATGCCTGGCCAAAATATTGTTTAAAAATCCACGCCTTGATCTCTGAGGATGCCTGGCCAAAATATTGTTTAAAAATCCACGCCTTGATCTCTGCGGATGCCTGGCCAAAATATTGTTTAAAAATCCACGCCTAGAGTTTTGATGGTGCCTGGCCAAAATATTGTTTAAAAATCCACGCCTAGAGTTTCGATGGTGCCTGGCCAAAATATTGTTTAAAAATCCACGCCTAGAGTTTTGATGGTGCCTGGCCAAAATATTGTTTAAAAATCCACGCCTAGAGTTTTGATGGTGCCTGGCCAAAATATTGTTTAAAAATCCACTCCTAGAATTTTGATGGTGCCTGGCCAAAATATTGTTTAAAAATCCACGCCTAGAGTTTTGATGGTGCCTGGCCAAAATATTGTTTAAAAATCCACTCCTAGAATTTTGATGGTGCCTGGCCAAAATATTGTTTAAAAATCCACGCCTAGAGTTTTGATGGTGCCTGGCCAAAATATTGTTTAAAAATCCACGCCTAGAGTTGTGATGGTGCCTGGCCAAAATATTGTTTAAAAGTCCACGCCTAGAAGTCTGCGGATGCCGGTCAAAATATTGTTTAAAAGTCCACGCCTAGAGGTCTGCGGATGCCGGTCAAAATATTGTTTAAAAGTCCACGCCTAATGGTCTGCGGATGCCGGGTCAAAATATTGTTTAAAAATCCACGCCTAGAGGTCTTAGGATAACTGGCCAAAATATTGTTTAAAAATCCACGCCTAGAGGTCTTAGGATAACTGGCCAAAATATTGTTTAAAAATCCACGCCTAGAGGTCTTAGGATAACTGGCCAAAATATTGTTTAAAAATCCACGCCTAGAGGTCTTAGGATAACTGGCCAAAATATTGTTTAAAAATCCACGCCTAGAGGTCTTAGGATAACTGGCCAAAATATTGTTTAAAAATCCACGCCTAGAGGTCTTAGGATAACTGGCCAAAATATTGTTTAAAAATCCACGCCTAGAGGTCTTAGGATAACTGGCCAAAATATTGTTTAAAAATCCACGCCTAGAGGTCTTAGGATAACTGGCCAAAATATTGTTTAAAAATCCACGCCTAGAGGTCTTAGGATAACTGGCCAAAATATTGTTTAAAAATCCACGCCTAGAGGTCTTAGGATAACTGGCCAAAATATTGTTTAAAAATCCACGCCTAGAGGTCTTAGGATAACTGGCCAAAATATTGTTTAAAAATCCACGCCTAGAGGTCTTAGGATAACTGGCCAAAATATTGTTTAAAAATCCACGCCTAGAGGTCTTAGGATAACTGGCCAAAATATTGTTTAAAAATCCACGCCTAGAGGTCTTAGGATAACTGGCCAAAATATTGTTTAAAAATCCACGCCTAGAGGTCTTAGGATAACTGGCCAAAATATTGTTTAAAAATCCACGCCTAGAGGTCTTAGGATAACTGGCCAAAATATTGTTTAAAAATCCACGCCTAGAGGTCTTAGGATAACTGGCCAAAATATTGTTTAAAAATCCACGCCTAGAGGTCTTAGGATAACTGGCCAAAATATTGTTTAAAAATCCACGCCTAGAGGTCTTAGGATAACTGGCCAAAATATTGTTTAAAAATCCACGCCTAGAGGTCTTAGGATAACTGGCCAAAATATTGTTTAAAAATCCACGCCTAGAGGTCTTAGGATAACTGGCCAAAATATTGTTTAAAAATCCACGCCTAGAGGTCTTAGGATAACTGGCCAAAATATTGTTTAAAAATCCACGCCTAGAGGTCTTAGGATAACTGGCCAAAATATTGTTTAAAAATCCACGCCTAGAGGTCTTAGGATAACTGGCCAAAATATTGTTTAAAAATCCACGCCTAGAGGTCTTAGGATAACTGGCCAAAATATTGTTTAAAAATCCACGCCTAGAGGTCTTAGGATAACTGGCCAAAATATTGTTTAAAAATTCACGCCTAGAGGTCTTAGGATAACTGGCCAAAATATTGTTTAAAAATCCACGCCTAGAGGTCTTAGGATAACTGGCCAAAATATTGTTTAAAAATCCACGCCTAGAGGTCTTAGGATAACTGGCCAAAATTTTGTTTAAAAATCCACGCCTAGAGGTCTTAGGATAACTGGCCAAAATATTGTTTAAAAATCCACGCCTAGAGGTCTTAGGATAACTGGCCAAAATATTGTTTAAAAATTCACGCATAGAGGTCTTAGGATAACTGGCCAAAATATTGTTTAAAAATCCACGCCTAGTGGTCTGATGATGCCTGGCCAAAATATTGTTTAAAAATCCACGCCTAGAGGTCTTAGGATAACTGGCCAAAATATTGTTTAAAAATCCACGCCTAGAGGTCTTAGGATAACTGGCCAAAATATTGTTTAAAAATCCACGCCTAGAGGTCTTAGGATAACTGGCCAAAATATTGTTTAAAAATCCACGCCTAGAGGTCTTAGGATAACTGGCCAAAATATTGTTTAAAAATCCACGCCTAGAGGTCTTAGGATAACTGGCCAAAATATTGTTTAAAAATCCACGCCTAGAGGTCTTAGGATAACTGGCCAAAATATTGTTTAAAAATCCACGCCTAGAGGTCTTAGGATAACTGGCCAAAATATTGTTTAAAAATCCACGCCTAGAGGTCTTAGGATAACTGGCCAAAATATTGTTTAAAAATCCACGCCTAGAGGTCTTAGGATAACTGGCCAAAATATTGTTTAAAAATCCACGCCTAGAGGTCTTAGGATAACTGGCCAAAATATTGTTTAAAAATCCACGCCTAGAGGTCTTAGGATAACTGGCCAAAATATTGTTTAAAAATCCACGCCTAGAGGTCTTAGGATAACTGGCCAAAATATTGTTTAAAAATCCACGCCTAGATGTCTTAGGATAACTGGCCAAAATATTGTTTAAAAATCCACGCCTAGAGGTCTTAGGATAACTGGCCAAAATATTGTTTAAAAATCCACGCCTAGAGGTCTTAGGATAACTGGCCAAAATATTGTTTAAAAATCCACGCCTAGAGGTCTTAGGATAACTGGCCAAAATATTGTTTAAAAATCCACGCCTAGAGGTCTTAGGATAACTGGCCAAAATATTGTTTAAAAATCCACGCCTAGAGGTCTTAGGATAACTGGCCAAAATATTGTTTAAAAATCCACGCCTAGAGGTCTTAGGATAACTGGCCAAAATATTGTTTAAAAATCCACGCCTAGAGGTCTTAGGATAACTGGCCAAAATATTGTTTAAAAATCCACGCCTAGAGGTCTTAGGATAACTGGCCAAAATATTGTTTAAAAATTCACGCCTAGAGGTCTTAGGATAACTGGCCAAAATATTGTTTAAAAATCCACGCCTAGAGGTCTTAGGATAACTGGCCAAAATATTGTTTAAAAATCCACGCCTAGAGTTGTGATGATGCCTGGCCAAAATATTGTTTAAAAATCCACGCCTAGAGTTGTGATGATGCCTGGCCAAAATATTGTTTAAAAATCCACGCCTAGTGGTCTGATGATGCCTGGCCAAAATATTGTTTAAAAATCCACGCCTAGTGGTCTGATGATGCCTGGCCAAAATATTGTTTAAAAATCCACGCCTAGAGTTCTGATGATGCCTGGCCAAAATATTGTTTAAAATCCACGCCTAGAGTTCTGATGATGCCTGGCCAAAATATTGTTTAAAATCCACGCCTAGAGTTCTGATGATGCCTGGCCAAAATATTGTTTAAAATCCACGCCTAGAGTTCTGATGATGCCTGGCCAAAATATTGTTTAAAAATCCACGCCTAGAGTTCTGAGGATGCCTGGCCAAAATATTGTTTAAAAATCCACGCCTAGAGTTCTGAGGATGCCTGGCCAAAATATTGTTTAAAAATCCACGCCTGGAGGTCTGCGGATGGCTTATCAAAATATTGATTAAAAATCCACGCCTGGAGGTCTGCGGATGGCTTATCAAAATATTGATTAAAAATCCACGCCTAGAGTTGTGATGATGCCTGGCCAAAATATTGTTTAAAAATCCACGCCTAGTGGTCTGAGGATGCCTGACCAAAATATTGTTTAAAAATCCACGCCTAGAGTTGTGATGATGCCTGGCCAAAATATTGTTTAAAAATCCACGCCTAGAGTTGTGATGATGCCTGGCCAAAATATTGTTTAAAAATCCACGCCTAGAGTTGTGATGATGCCTGGCCAAAATATTGTTTAAAAATCCACGCCTAAAGTTGTGATGATGCCTGGCCAAAATATTGTTTAAAAATCCACGCCTAGAGTTCTGAGGATACCTGGCCAAAATATTGTTTAAAAATCCACGCCTAGAGTTGTGATGATGCCTGGCCAAAATATTGTTTAAAAATCCACGCCTAGAGTTGTGATGATGCCTGGCCAAAATATTGTTTAAAAATCCACGCCTAAAGTTGTGATGATGCCTGGCCAAAATATTGTTTAAAAATCCACGCCTAGAGTTCTGAGGATACCTGGCCAAAATATTGTTTAAAAATCCACGCCTAGAGTTCTGAGGATGCCTGGCCAAAATATTGTTTAAAAAGCCACGCCTAGAGTTCTGAGGATGCCTGGCCAAAATATTGTTTAAAAATCCACGCCTAGAGTTCTGAGGATGCCTGGCCAAAATATTGTTTAAAAATCCACGCCTAGAGTTCTGAGGATGCCTGGCCAAAATATTGTTTAAAAATCCACGCCTAGAGTTCTGAAGATGCCTGGCCAAAATATTGAGGATGCCTGGCCAAAATATTGTTTAAAAATCTACGCCTAGAGTTGTGATGATGCCTGGCCAAAATATTGTTTAAAAATCCACGCCTAGAGTTGTGATGATGCCTGGCCAAAATATTGTTTAAAAATCCACGCCTAGAGTTGTGATGATGCCTGGCCAAAATATTGTTTAAAAATCCACGCCTAGAGTTGTGATGATGCCTGGCCAAAATATTGTTTAAAAATCCACGCCTAGAGTTGTGATGATGCCTGGCCAAAATATTGTTTAAAAATCCACGCCTAGAGTTGTGATGATGCCTGGCCAAAATATTGTTTAAAAATCCACGCCTAGAGTTCTGAGGATGCCTGGCCAAAATATTGTTTAAAAATCCACGCCTAGAGTTCTGAAGATGCCTGGCCAAAATATTGAGGATGCCTGGCCAAAATATTGTTTAAAAATCTACGCCTAGAGTTGTGATGATGCCTGGCCAAAATATTGTTTAAAAATCCACGCCTAGAGTTGTGATGATGCCTGGCCAAAATATTGAGGATGCCTGGCCAAAATATTGTTTAAATATCCACGCCTAGAGTTGTGATGATGCCTGGCCAAAATATTGTTTAAAAATCCACGCCTAGAGTTGTGATGATGCCTGGCCAAAATATTGTTTAAAAATCCACGCCTAGAGTTGTGATGATGCCTGGCCAAAATATTGTTTAAAAATCCACGCCTAGAGTTGTGATGATGCCTGGCCAAAATATTGTTTAAAAATCCACGCCTAGAGTTCTGAAGATGCCTGGCCAAAATATTGAGGATGCCTGGCCAAAATATTGTTTAAAAATCTACGCCTAGAGTTGTGATGATGCCTGGCCAAAATATTGTTTAAAAATCCACGCCTAGAGTTCTGAAGATGCCTGGCCAAAATATTGTTTAAAAATCTACGCCTAGAGTTGTGATGATGCCTGGCCAAAATATTGTTTAAAAATCCACGCCTAGAGTTGTGATGATGCCTGGCCAAAATATTGTTTAAAAATCCACGCCTAGAGTTCTGAAGATGCCTGGCCAAAATATTGAGGATGCCTGGCCAAAATATTGTTTAAAAATCTACGCCTAGAGTTGTGATGATGCCTGGCCAAAATATTGTTAAAATCCACGCCTAGAGTTCTGAAGATGCCTGGCCAAAATATTGAGGATGCCTGGCCAAAATATTGTTTAAAAATCTACGCCTAGAGTTGTGATGATGCCTGGCCAAAATATTGTTTAAAAATCTACGCCTAGAGTTGTGATGATGCCTGGCCAAAATATTGTTTAAAAATCCACGCCTAGAGTTCTGAAGATGCCTGGCCAAAATATTGAGGATGCCTGGCCAAAATATTGTTTAAAAATCTACGCCTAGAGTTGTGATGATGCCTGGCCAAAATATTGTTTAAAAATCTACGCCTAGAGTTGTGATGATGCCTGGCCAAAATATTGTTTAAAAATCCACGCCTAGAGTTGTGATGATGCCTGGCCAAAATATTGTTTAAATATCCACGCCTAGTGTTCTGAGGATGCCTGGCCAAAATATTGTTTAAAAATCCACGCCTAGAGTTCTGAAGATGCCTGGCCAAAATATTGAGGATGCCTGGCCAAAATATTGTTTAAAAATCTACGCCTAGAGTTGTGATGATGCCTGGCCAAAATATTGTTTAAAAATCCACGCCTAGAGTTGTGATGATGCCTGGCCAAAATATTGTTTAAAAATCCACGCCTAGAGTTGTGATGATGCCTGGCCAAAATATTGTTTAAAAATCCACGCCTAGAGTTGTGATGATGCCTGGCCAAAATATTGTTTAAAAATCCACGCCTAGAGTTGTGATGATGCCTGGCCAAAATATTGTTTAAAAATCCACGCCTAGAGTTCTGAAGATGCCTGGCCAAAATATTGAGGATGCCTGGCCAAAATATTGTTTAAAAATCTACGCCTAGAGTTGTGATGATGCCTGGCCAAAATATTGTTTAAAAATCCACGCCTAGAGTTCTGATGATGCCTGGCCAAAATATTGTTTAAAAATCCACGCCTAGAGTTCTGAAGATGCCTGGCCAAAATATTGTTTAAAAATCTACGCCTAGAGTTGTGATGATGCCTGGCCAAAATATTGTTTAAAAATCCACGCCTAGAGTTCTGATGATGCCTGGCCAAAATATTGTTTAAAAATCCACGCCTAGAGTTCTGAAGATGCCTGGCCAAAATATTGAGGATGCCTGGCCAAAATATTGTTTAAAAATCTACGCCTAGAGTTGTGATGATGCCTGGCCAAAATATTGTTTAAAAATCTACGCCTAGAGTTGTGATGATGCCTGGCCAAAATATTGTTTAAAAATCCACGCCTAGAGTTGTGATGATGCCTGGCCAAAATATTGTTTAAAAATCCACGCCTAGAGTTGTGATGATGCCTGGCCAAAATATTGTTTAAAAATCCACGCCTAGAGTTGTGATGATGCCTGGCCAAAATATTGTTTAAAAATCCACGCCTAGAGTTCTGAGGATGCCTGGCCAAAATATTGTTTAAAAATCCACGCCTAGAGTTCTGAAGATGCCTGGCCAAAATATTGAGGATGCCTGGCCAAAATATTGTTTAAAAATCTACGCCTAGAGTTGTGATGATGCCTGGCCAAAATATTGTTTAAAAATCCACGCCTAGAGTTGTGATGATGCCTGGCCAAAATATTGTTTAAAAATCCACGCCTAGAGTTGTGATGATGCCTGGCCAAAATATTGTTTAAAAATCCACGCCTAGAGTTGTGATGATGCCTGGCCAAAATATTGTTTAAAAATCCACGCCTAGAGTTGTGATGATGCCTGGCCAAAATATTGTTTAAAAATCCACGCCTAGAGTTGTGATGATGCCTGGCCAAAATATTGTTTAAAATCCACGCCTAGAGTTCTGAAGATGCCTGGCCAAAATATTGAGGATGCCTGGCCAAAATATTGTTTAAAAATCTACGCCTAGAGTTGTGATGATGCCTGGCCAAAATATTGTTTAAAAATCCACGCCTAGAGTTCTGATGATGCCTGGCCAAAATATTGTTTAAAAATCCACGCCTAGAGTTCTGAAGATGCCTGGCCAAAATATTGTTTAAAAATCTACGCCTAGAGTTGTGATGATGCCTGGCCAAAATATTGTTTAAAAATCCACGCCTAGAGTTCTGATGATGCCTGGCCAAAATATTGTTTAAAAATCCACGCCTAGAGTTCTGAAGATGCCTGGCCAAAATATTGAGGATGCCTGGCCAAAATATTGTTTAAAAATCTACGCCTAGAGTTGTGATGATGCCTGGCCAAAATATTGTTTAAAAATCTACGCCTAGAGTTGTGATGATGCCTGGCCAAAATATTGTTTAAAAATCTACGCCTAGAGTTGTGATGATGCCTGGCCAAAATATTGTTTAAAAATCCACGCCTAGAGTTGTGATGATGCCTGGCAAAAATATTGTTTAAAAATCCACGCCTAGAGTTGTGATGATGCCTGGCCAAAATATTGTTTAAAAATCCACGCCTAGAGTTCTGAGGATGCCTGGCCAAAATATTGTTTAAAAATCCACGCCTAGAGTTCTGAAGATGCCTGGCCAAAATATTGAGGATGCCTGGCCAAAATATTGTTTAAAAATCTACGCCTAGAGTTGTGATGATGCCTGGCCAAAATATTGTTTAAAAATCCACGCCTAGAGTTGTGATGATGCCTGGCCAAAATATTGTTTAAAAATCCACGCCTAGAGTTGTGATGATGCCTGGCCAAAATATTGTTTAAAAATCCACGCCTAGAGTTGTGATGATGCCTGGCCAAAATATTGTTTAAAAATCCACGCCTAGAGTTCTGAAGATGCCTGGCCAAAATATTGAGGATGCCTGGCCAAAATATTGTTTAAAAATCCACGCCTAGAGTTCTGAAGATGCCTGGCCAAAATATTGAGGATGCCTGGCCAAAATATTGTTTAAAAATCTACGCCTAGAGTTGTGATGATGCCTGGCCAAAATATTGTTTAAAAATCCACGCCTAGAGTTCTGAAGATGCCTGGCCAAAATATTGAGGATGCCTGGCCAAAATATTGTTTAAAAATCCACGCCTAGAGTTCTGATGATGCCTGGCCAAAATATTGTTTAAAATCCACGCCTAGAGTTCTGAAGATGTATGCCTGGCCAAAATATTGTTTAAAAATCTACGCCTAGAGTTGTGATGATGCCTGGCCAAAATATTGTTTAAAAATCTACGCCTAGAGTTCTGATGATGCCTGGCCAAAATATTGTTTAAAAATCCACGCCTAGAGTTCTGAAGATGCCTGGCCAAAATATTGAGGGATGCCTGGCCAAAATATTGTTTAAAAATCTACGCCTAGAGTTTTGATGATGCCTGGCCAAAATATTGTTTAAAAATCTACGCCTAGAGTTGTGATGATGCCTGGCCAAAATATTGTTTAAAAATCCACGCCTAGAGTTGTGATGATGCCTGGCCAAAATATTGTTTAAAAATCCACGCCTAGAGTTGTGATGATGCCTGGCCAAAATATTGTTTAAAAATCCACGCCTAGAGTTCTGAAGATGCCTGCCCAAAATATTGAGGATGCCTGGCCAAAATATTGTTTAAAAATCCACGCCTAGAGTTCTGAAGATGCCTGGCCAAAATATTGAGGATGCCTGGCCAAAATATTGTTTAAAAATCTACGCCCTAGAGTTGTGATGATGCCTGGCCAAAATATTGTTTTAAAAATCCACGCCTAGAGTTCTGAAGATGCCTGGCCAAAATATTGAGGATGCCTGGCCAAAATATTGTTTAAAAATCCACGCCTAGAGTTCTGATGATGCCTGGCCAAAAATATTGTTTAAAAATCCACGCCTAGAGTTCTGATGATGCCTGGCCAAAATATTGTTTAAAAATCCACGCCTAGAGTTCTGAAGATGCCTGGCCAAAATATTGTTTAAAAATCTACGCCTAGAGTTGTGATGATGCCTGGCCAAAATATTGTTTAAAAATCCACGCCTAGAGTTCTGATGATGCCTGGCCAAAATATTGTTTAAAAATCCACGCCTAGAGTTCTGAAGATGCCTGGCCAAAATATTGAGGATGCCTGGCCAAAATATTGTTTAAAAATCTACGCCCAGAGTTGTGATGATGCCTGGCCAAAATATTGTTTAAAAATCTACGCCTAGAGTTGTGATGATGCCTGGCCAAAATATTGTTTTAAAATCCACGCCTAGAGTTGTGATGATGCCTGGCCAAAATATTGTTTAAAAATCCACGCCTAGAGTTCTGAAGATGCCTGGCCAAAATATTGAGGATGCCTGGCCAAAATATTGTTTAAAAATCCACGCCTAGAGTTGTGATGATGCCTGGCCAAAATATTGTTTAAAAATCTACGCCTAGAGTTGTGATGATGCCTGGCCAAAATATTGTTTAAAAATCCACGCCTAGAGTTGTGATGATGCCTGGCCAAAATATTGTTTAAAAATCCACGCCTAGAGTTCTGAAGATGCCTGGCCAAAATATTGAGGATGCCTGGCCAAAATATTGTTTAAAAATCTACGCCTAGAGTTGTGATGATGCCTGGCCAAAATGTTGTTTAAAATCCACGCCTAGAGTTGTGATGATGCCTGGCCAAAATATTGTTTAAAAATCCACGCCTAGAGTTGTGATGATGCCTGGCCAAAATATTGTTTTAAAAATCCACGCCTAGAGTTGTGATGATGCCTGGCCAAAATATTGTTTAAAAATCCACGCCTAGAGTTCTGAAGATGCCTGGCCAAAATATTGAGGATGCCTGGCCAAAATGTGATGATGCCTGGCCAAAATATTGTTTAAAAATCCACGCCTAGAGTTGTGATGATGCCTGGCCAAAATATTGTTTAAAAATCTACGCCTAGAGTTGTGATGATGCCTGGCCAAAATATTGTTTAAAAATCCACGCCTAGAGTTGTGATGATGCCTGGCCAAAATATTGTTTAAAAATCCACGCCTAGAGTTCTGAAGATGCCTGGCCAAAATATTGAGGATGCCTGGCCAAAATATTGTTTAAAAATCTACGCCTAGAGTTGTGATGATGCCTGGCCAAAATATTGTTTAAAAATCCACGCCTAGAGTTGTGATGATGCCTGGCCAAAATATTGTTTAAAAATCCACGCCTAGAGTTCTGAAGATGCCTGGCCAAAATATTGAGGATGCCTGGCCAAAATATTGTTTAAAAATCTACGCCTAGAGTTGTGATGATGCCTGGCCAAAATATTGTTTAAAAATCCACGCCTAGAGTTGTGATGATGCCTGGCCAAAATATTGTTTAAAAATCCACGCCTAGAGTTGTGATGATGCCTGGCCAAAATATTGTTTAAAAATCCACGCCTAGAGTTGTGATGATGCCTGGCCAAAATATTGTTTAAAAATCCACGCCTAGAGTTCTGAAGATGCCTGGCCAAAATATTGAGGATGCCTGGCCAAAATATTGTTTAAAAATCTACGCCTAGAGTTGTGATGATGCCTGGCCAAAATATTGTTTAAAAATCCACGCCTAGAGTTGTGATGATGCCTGGCCAAAATATTGAGGATGCCTGGCCAAAATATTGTTTAAAAATCCACGCCTAGAGTTCTGAAGATGCCTGGCCAAAATATTGAGGATGCCTGGCCAAAATATTGTTTAAAAATCTACGCCTAGAGTTGTGATGATGCCTGGCCAAAATATTGTTTAAAAATCTACGCCTAGAGTTGTGATGATGCCTGGCCAAAATATTGTTTAAAAATCCACGCCTAGAGTTGTGATGATGCCTGGCCAAAATATTGTTTAAAAATCTACGCCTAGAGTTCTGAAGATGCCTGGCCAAAATATTGAGGATGCCTGGCCAAAATATTGTTTAAAAATCTACGCCTAGAGTTGTGATGATGCCTGGCCAAAATATTGTTTAAAAATCCACGCCTAGAGTTGTGATGATGCCTGGCCAAAATATTGTTTAAAAATCTACGCCTAGAGTTGTGATGATGCCTGGCCAAAATATTGTTTAAAAATCCACGCCTAGAGTTGTGATGATGCCTGGCCAAAATATTGTTTAAAAATCTACGCCTAGAGTTGTGATGATGCCTGGCCAAAATATTGTTTAAAAATCCACGCCTAGAGTTGTGATGATGCCTGGCCAAAATATTGTTTAAAAATCTACGCCTAGAGTTGTGATGATGCCTGGCCAAAATATTGTTTAAAAATCCACGCCTAGAGTTGTGATGATGCCTGGCCAAAATATTGTTTAAAAATCCACGCCTAGAGTTCTGAAGATGCCTGGCCAAAATATTGAGGATGCCTGGCCAAAATATTGTTTAGAAATCTACGCCTAGAGTTGTGATGATGCCTGGCCAAAATATTGTTTAAAAATCTACGCCTAGAGTTGTGATGATGCCTGGCCAAAATATTGTTTAAAAATCCACGCCTAGAGTTCTGAAGATGCCTGGCCAAAATATTGAGGATGCCTGGCCAAAATATTGTTTAAAAATCCACGCCTAGAGTTCTGAAGATGCCTGGCCAAAATATTGAGGATGCCTGGCCAAAATATTGTTTAAAAAATCCACGCCTAGAGTTCTGAAGATGCCTGGCCAAAATATTGAGGATGCCTGGCCAAAATATTGTTTAAAAATCCACGCCTAGAGTTCTGAAGATGCCTGGCCAAAATATTGAGGATGCCTGGCCAAAATATTGTTTAAAAATCTACGCCTAGAGTTGTGATGATGCCTGGCCAAAATATTGTTTAAAAATCCACGCCTAGAGTTCTGAAGATGCCTGGCCAAAATATTGAGGATGCCTGGCCAAAATATTGTTTAAAAATCTACCCCTAGAGTTGTGATGATGCCTGGCCAAAATATTGTTTAAAAATCCACGCCTAGAGTTGTGATGATGCCTGGCCAAAATATTGTTTAAAAATCCACGCCTAGAGTTGTGATGATGCCTGGCCAAAATATTGTTTAAAAATCCACGCCTAGAGTTGTGATGATGCCTGGCCAAAATATTGTTTAAAAATCCACGCCTAGAGTTGTGATGATGCCTGGCCAAAATATTGTTTAAAAATCCACGCCTAGAGTTCTGATGATGTCTGGCCAAAATATTGTTTAAAAATCCACGCCTAGAGTTCTGAAGATGCCTGGCCAAAATATTGAGGATGCCTGGCCAAAATATTGTTTAAAAATCTACGCCTAGAGTTGTGATGATGCCTGGCCAAAATATTGTTTAAAAATCCACGCCTAGAGTTGTGATGATGCCTGGCCAAAATATTGTTTAAAAATCTACGCCTAGAGTTGTGATGATGCCTGGCCAAAATATTGTTTAAAAATCCACGCCTAGAGTTCTGAAGATGCCTGGCCAAAATATTGAGGATGCCTGGCCAAAATATTGTTTAAAAATCTACGCCTAGAGTTGTGATGATGCCTGGCCAAAATATTGTTTAAAAATCCACGCCTAGAGTTCTGAAGATGCCTGGCCAAAATATTGAGGATGCCTGGCCAAAATATTGTTTAAAAATCTACCCCTAGAGTTGTGATGATGCCTGGCCAAAATATTGTTTAAAAATCCACGCCTAGAGTTGTGATGATGCCTGGCCAAAATATTGTTTAAAAATCCACGCCTAGAGTTGTGATGATGCCTGGCCAAAATATTGTTTAAAAATCCACGCCTAGAGTTCTGAAGATGCCTGGCCAAAATATTGAGGATGCCTGGCCAAAATATTGTTTAAAAATCTACGCCTAGAGTTGTGATGATGCCTGGCCAAAATATTGTTTAAAAATCCACGCCTAGAGTTCTGAAGATGCCTGGCCAAAATATTGAGGATGCCTGGCCAAAATATTGTTTAAAAATCTACCCCTAGAGTTGTGATGATGCCTGGCCAAAATATTGTTTAAAAATCCACGCCTAGAGTTGTGATGATGCCTGGCCAAAATATTGTTTAAAAATCCACGCCTAGAGTTGTGATGATGCCTGGCCAAAATATTGTTTAAAAATCCACGCCTAGAGTTCTGAAGATGCCTGGCCAAAATATTGAGGATGCCTGGCCAAAATATTGTTTAAAAATCTACGCCTAGAGTTGTGATGATGCCTGGCCAAAATATTGTTTAAAAATCCACGCCTAGAGTTCTGAAGATGCCTGGCCAAAATATTGAGGATGTCTGGCCAAAATATTGTTTAAAAATCTACCCCTAGAGTTGTGATGATGCCTGGCCAAAATATTGTTTAAAAATCCACGCCTAGAGTTGTGATGATGCCTGGCCAAAATATTGTTTAAAAATCCACGCCTAGAGTTGTGATGATGCCTGGCCAAAATATTGTTTAAAAATCCACGCCTAGAGTTCTGATGATGTCTGGCCAAAATATTGTTTAAAAATCCACGCCTAGAGTTCTGAAGATGCCTGGCCAAAATATTGAGGATGCCTGGCCAAAATATTGTTTAAAAATCTTCGCCTAGAGTTGTGATGATGCCTGGCCAAAATATTGTTTAAAAATCTTCGCCTAGAGTTGTGATGATGCCTGGCCAAAATATTGTTTAAAAGTCCACGCCTAGAGTTCTGAGGATGCCTGGCCAAAATATTGAGGATGCCTGGCCAAAATATTGTTTAAAAATCTTCGCCTAGAGTTGTGATGATGCCTGGCCAAAATATTGTTTAAAAGTCCACGCCTAGAGTTCTGAGGATGCCTGGCCAAAATATTGAGGATGCCTGGCCAAAATATTGTTTAAAAATCTTCGCCTAGAGTTGTGATGATGCCTGGCCAAAATATTGTTTAAAAATCCACGCCTAGAGTTGTGATGATGCCTGGCCAAAATATTGAGGATGCCTGGCCAAAATATTGTTTAAAAATCTACCCCTAGAGTTGTGATGATGCCTGGCCAAATATTGTTTAAAAATCCACGCCTAGAGTTCTGAAGATGCCTGGCCAAAATATTGAGGATGCCTGGCCAAAATATTGTTTAAAAATCTACCCCTAGAGTTGTGATGATGCCTGGCCAAATATTGTTTAAAAATCCACGCCTAGAGTTGTGATGATGCCTGGCCAAAATATTGTTTAAAAATCCACGCCTAGAGTTGTGATGATGCCTGGCCAAAATATTGTTTAAAAATCCACGCCTAGAGTTGTGATGATGCCTGGCCAAAATATTGTTTAAAAATCCACGCCTAGAGTTGTGATGATGCCTGGCCAAAATATTGTTTAAAAATCCACGCCTAGAGTTGTGATGATGCCTGGCCAAAATATTGTTTAAAAATCCACGCCTAGAGTTGTGATGATGCCTGGCCAAAATATTGTTTAAAAATCCACGCCTAGAGTTGTGATGATGCCTGGCCAAAATATTGTTTAAAAATCCACGCCTAGAGTTGTGATGATGCCTGGCCAAAATATTGTTTAAAAATCCACGCCTAGAGTTGTGATGATGCCTGGCCAAAATATTGTTTAAAAATCCACGCCTAGAGTTGTGATGATGCCTGGCCAAAATATTGTTTAAAAATCCACGCCTAGAGTTGTGATGATGCCTGGCCAAAATATTGTTTAAAAATCCACGCCTAGAGTTGTGATGATGCCTGGCCAAAATATTGTTTAAAAATCCACGCCTAGAGTTGTGATGATGCCTGGCCAAAATATTGAGGATGCCTGGCCAAAATATTGTTTAAAAATCTACGCCTAGAGTTGTGATGATGCCTGGCCAAAATATTGTTTAAAAATCCACGCCTAGAGTTCTGAAGATGCCTGGCCAAAATATTGAGGATGCCTGGCCAAAATATTGTTTAAAAATCTACCCCTAGAGTTGTGATGATGCCTGGCCAAAATATTGTTTAAAAATCCACGCCTAGAGTTGTGATGATGCCTGGCCAAAATATTGTTTAAAAATCCACGCCTAGAGTTGTGATGATGCCTGGCCAAAATATTGTTTAAAAATCCACGCCTAGAGTTCTGATGATGTCTGGCCAAAATATTGTTTAAAAATCCACGCCTAGAGTTCTGAAGATGCCTGGCCAAAATATTGAGGATGCCTGGCCAAAATATTGTTTAAAAATCTTCGCCTAGAGTTGTGATGATGCCTGGCCAAAATATTGTTTAAAAATCTTCGCCTAGAGTTGTGATGATGCCTGGCCAAAATATTGTTTAAAAGTCCACGCCTAGAGTTCTGAGGATGCCTGGCCAAAATATTGAGGATGCCTGGCCAAAATATTGTTTAAAAATCTTCGCCTAGAGTTGTGATGATGCCTGGCCAAAATATTGTTTAAAAATCTACGCCTAGAGTTGTGATGATGCCTGGCCAAAATATTGTTTAAAAATCCACGCCTAGAGTTCTGAAGATGCCTGGCCAAAATATTGAGGATGCCTGGCCAAAATATTGTTTAAAAATCTACCCCTAGAGTTGTGATGATGCCTGGCCAAATATTGTTTAAAAATCCACGCCTAGAGTTGTGATGATGCCTGGCCAAAATATTGTTTAAAAATCCACGCCTAGAGTTGTGATGATGCCTGGCCAAAATATTGTTTAAAAATCCACGCCTAGAGTTGTGATGATGCCTGGCCAAAATATTGTTTAAAAATCCACGCCTAGAGTTGTGATGATGCCTGGCCAAAATATTGTTTAAAAATCCACGCCTAGAGTTGTGATGATGCCTGGCCAAAATATTGTTTAAAAATCCACGCCTAGAGTTGTGATGATGCCTGGCCAAAATATTGTTTAAAAATCCACGCCTAGAGTTGTGATGATGCCTGGCCAAAATATTGTTTAAAAATCCACGCCTAGAGTTGTGATGATGCCTGGCCAAAATATTGTTTAAAAATCCACGCCTAGAGTTGTGATGATGCCTGGCCAAAATATTGTTTAAAAATCCACGCCTAGAGTTGTGATGATGCCTGGCCAAAATATTGTTTAAAAATCCACGCCTAGAGTTGTGATGATGCCTGGCCAAAATATTGTTTAAAAATCCACGCCTAGAGTTGTGATGATGCCTGGCCAAAATATTGTTTAAAAATCCACGCCTAGAGTTGTGATGATGCCTGGCCAAAATATTGTTTAAAAATCCACGCCTATGGGTCTGTGGATGC
Source organism: Musca autumnalis (assembly GCF_047663935.1). Classification (NCBI taxonomy): domain Eukaryota; kingdom Metazoa; phylum Arthropoda; class Insecta; order Diptera; family Muscidae; genus Musca; species Musca autumnalis. Next base: position 176,522,797 of record NW_027412088.1, read on the forward strand.
CTGGCCAAAATATTGTTTAAAAATCCACGCCTAGAGTTGTGATGATGCCTGGCCAAAATATTGTTTAAAAATCCACGCCTTGATCTCTGAGGATGCCTGGCCAAAATATTCTTTAAAAATCCAGACGTAGAGGCCTGTGGAGCCTGGGCAACATATTCTTTAAAAATTCCCGCCTAGAGGTCGGAGAATGCGTGTCGAAAAATATTCTTTAAAAATCCTGAGGATGCCTAGGCAATTGCTTACCAATCAAAGTTCGTCCTTTACCTTTCCCACGTTTACCATAAAAATGTGCCAAACTTTGCTCCAAAAGTTATTGACGCTGTTGCTTTGTTAGTGTTGTTGGCTCTCTGGTTGTTTGTTTGTTGTTTTTCCTACATTCATTTATCAATTTTACACGGGAAAAGGAAACCGGAAATTGTTTTATGCGCCACCAGTGCTATGCACACAATCACGCAATGAAGGCAACAAAGGCAGACACACACGCCAATGCGTTGGTGGTTGTCGGTTACAACAGAAACACATGAATACACACCTTTGCACACACACGGGGTCATTTTCACGCACACATTTTGACCCACAAGGACACCAATATAAGGACATGATTTTACGTTAATACCATTTCCCTTTGTCCGCTTCCAAAGCAACAAAAAAAACTATTTTGTTTGAGTTCCCTTACCTAGTCTGGTGGTCAGATGAATGATCCAATGGTGGGGAAAAAAGAGAGAGGTAAGGAGAATGGTGTATGCAAACGAGAAAGGTCAATTGCTCTTTAATGTATAAATCAATTAAATATGAATGTGCAGTAAATTTCCCATTAACACTTTTAATTTGTTTAAATTGTTTTCTATGGATTTTCTATGGATTTAAGGCAAAACAACAACAACAACAATACCATTCAAGTAAATTGCAATTTTGGAAAGCTGTGTCTGTTCCCTTTCAACCTTCTAACCACGGGGTGTGACATATTGCACTACTGACTAGTTTGGCTAACTCTTCTGGCTGGCTATAAAAGAAACTATTTCCCCTCAGTTTTTTTACAGGTCTAGAGGAGATTTCCATGATGTTGTTGTTGTTTTTGTCGTTTGTCCTGACACCCAAAGTTGAAATAGTTCTGTTCATAGTTTTGGTCTACAATTTTGTGTTTTTTCTGGCCCTTTTCCGAACAGTTGTTGTGCCTGTGTTCGGTTGGCTGGGTTGACTGTTTGTAGTTTTTCTGTGGATTTCAGAGCAGTTGTGACGTTAAGCTGTTGTTGATGCATGCCAAAAATTAGTAAATTCTTTTTGATATTGTAACTGTTGTTGTTGTGTGTGTGTTTGTTGGGGTTTATGTGATGATTGTGTCCTTGTTATTGTATCTCGGTGAATGCATAGTTTTTTGTTGCAAAGTTTCATATCCGTTCTATGGGAAACTCATACACACAAAAGGAGGAGTTTTGGGAACAAATTTTGGCTTAACGGATGCTAGATTTTTTTGTTCGGTTCCTAGTGTAGTTCTGTTTCAAATAGCAATGCGTTTTGGAAAGACTTTTTGTTGAAGTTATATTAGGCAGGATAACGTCATTGCATGAGGGATTTTTAAAGAATATTTTTTCAGACATTCATAGATCACCAGGATTTTTAAATAATATTTTTCAAGTAATGACAACCCCAGTGATAGGGGATATTTAAAGAATATTTTGGCCAGGCATCCTCAGAACTCTAGGCATGGATTTTTAAACAATATTTTGGCCAGACATCCTCACACCTCTTGGCGTAGATTTTTAAACAATATTTTAGCCAGGCATCCTCAGACCTCTAGGCGTGGATTTTTAAACAATATTTTGGCCAGGCATCCTCAGACCTCTAGGCGTGGATTTTTAAACAATATTTTGGCCAGACATCCACAGACCTCTAGGCGTGGATTTTTAGGCGTGAATTTTTAAACAATATTTTAGCCAGGCATCCTCAGACCTCTAGGCGTGGATTTTTAAACAATATTTTGGCCAGGCATCCTCAGACCTCTAGGCGTGGATTTTTAAACAATATTTTGGCCAGGCATCCTCAGACCTCTAGGCCTGTATTTTTTTTAAACAATATTTTGGCCAGGCATCCTCAGACCTCTAGGCCTGTATTTTTTTTAAACAATATTTTGGCCAGGCATCCTCAGACTTCTAGGCGTGGATTTTTAAACAATATTTTGGCCAGGCATCCTCAGACCTCTAGGCCTGTATTTTTTTTAAACAATATTTTGGCCAGGCATCCTCAGACTTCTAGGCGTGGATTTTTAAACAATATTTTGGCCAGGCATCCTCAGACCTCTAGGCCTGTATTTTTTTTAAACAATATTTTGGCCAGGCATCCTCAGACTTCTAGGCGTGGATTTTTAAACAATATTTTGGCCAGGCATCCTCAGGCGTGGATTTTTAAACAATATTTTGGCCAGGCATCCTCAGGCGTGGATTTTTAAACAATATTTTGGCCAGGCATCCTCAGGCGTGGATTTTTAAACAATATTTTGGCCAGGCATCCTCAGGCGTGGATTTTTAAACAATATTTTGGCCAGGCATCCTCAGACCTCTAGCCGTGGATTTTTAAACAATATTTTGGCCAGGCATCCTCAGACCTCTAGGCGTGGATTTTTAAACAATATTTTGGCCAGGCATCCTCAGGCGTGGATTTTTAAACAATATTTTGGCCAGGCATCCTCAGGCGTGGATTTTTAAACAATATTTTGGCCAGGCATCCTCAGACCTCTAGCCGTGGATTTTTAAACAATATTTTGGCCAGGCATCCTCAGACCTCTAGGCGTGGATTTTTAAACAATATTTTGGCCAGGCATCCTCAGGCGTGGATTTTTAAACAATATTTTGGCCAGGCATCCTCAGACCTCTAGCCGTGGATTTTTAAACAATATTTTGGCCAGGCATCCTCAGACCTCTAGGCGTGGATTTTTAAACAATATTTTGGCCAGGCATCCTCAGACCTCTAGGCGTGGATTTTTAAACAATATTTTGGCCAGGCATCCTCAGACCTCTAGGCGTGGATTTTTAAACAATATTTTGGCCAGGCATCCTCAGACCTCTAGGCGTGGATTTTTAAACAATATTTTGGCCAGGCATCCTCAGACCTCTAGGCGTGGATTTTTAAACAATATTTTGGCCAGGCATCCTCAGACCTCTAGGCGTGGATTTTTAAACAATATTTTGGCCAGGCATCCTCAGACCTCTAGGCGTGGATTTTTAAACAATATTTTGGCCAGGCATCCTCAGATCTCTAGGCGTGGATTTTTAAACAATATTTTGGCCAGGCATCCTCAGACCTCTAGGCGTGGATTTTTAAACAATATTTTGGCCAGGCATCCTCAGACCTCTAGGCGTGGATTTTTAAACAATATTTTGGCCAGGCATCCTCAGACCTCTAGGCGTGGATTTTTAAACAATATTTTGGCCAGGCATCCTCAGACCTCTAGGCGTGGATTTTTAAACAATATTTTGGCCAGGCATCCTCAGACCTCTAGGCGTGGATTTTTAAACAATATTTTGGCCAGGCATCCTCAGACCTCTAGGCGTGGATTTTTAAACAATATTTTGGCCAGGCATCCTCAGACCTCTAGGCGTGGATTTTTAAACAATATTTTGGCCAGGCATCCTCAGACCTCTAGGCGTGGATTTTTAAACAATATTTTGGCCAGGCATCCTCAGACCTCTAGGCGTGGATTTTTAAACAATATTTTGGCCAGGCATCCTCAGGCGTGGATTTTTAAACAATATTTTGGCCAGGCATCCTCAGGCGTGGATTTTTAAACAATATTTTGGCCAGGCATCCTCAGACCTCTAGGCGTGGATTTTTAAACAATATTTTGGCCAGGCATCCTCAGACCTCTAGGCGTGGATTTTTAAACAATATTTTGGCCAGGCATCCTCAGACCTCTAGGCGTGGATTTTTAAACAATATTTTGGCCAGGCATCCTCAGACCTCTAGGCGTGGATTTTTAAACAATATTTTGGCCAGGCATCCTCAGACCTCTAGGCGTGGATTTTTAAACAATATTTTGGCCAGGCATCCTCAGACCTCTAGCGTGGATTTTTAAACAATATTTTGGCCAGGCATCCTCAGGCGTGGATTTTTAAACAATATTTTGGCCAGGCATCCTCAGGCGTGGATTTTTAAACAATATTTTGGCCAGGCATCCTCAGGCGTGGATTTTTAAACAATATTTTGGCCAGGCATCCTCAGACCTCTAGCCGTGGATTTTTAAACAATATTTTGGCCAGGCATCCTCAGACCTCTAGGCGTGGATTTTTAAACAATATTTTGGCCAGGCATCCTCAGGCGTGGATTTTTAAACAATATTTTGGCCAGGCATCCTCAGACCTCTAGGCGTGGATTTTTAAACAATATTTTGGCCAGGCATCCTCAGACCTCTAGGCGTGGATTTTTAAACAATATTTTGGCCAGGCATCCTCAGACCTCTAGGCGTGGATTTTTAAACAATATTTTGGCCAGGCATCCTCAGACCTCTAGGCGTGGATTTTTAAACAATATTTTGGCCAGGCATCCTCAGACCTCTAGGCGTGGATTTTTAAACAATATTTTGGCCAGGCATCCTCAGACCTCTAGGCGTGGATTTTTAAACAATATTTTGGCCAGGCATCCTCAGACCTCTAGGCGTGGATTTTTAAACAATATTTTGGCCAGGCATCCTCAGACCTCTAGGCGTGGATTTTTAAACAATATTTTGGCCAGGCATCCTCAGACCTCTAGGCGTGGATTTTTAAACAATATTTTGGCCAGGCATCCTCAGACCTCTAGGCGTGGATTTTTAAACAATATTTTGGCCAGGCATCCTCAGACCTCTAGGCGTGGATTTTTAAACAATATTTTGGCCAGGCATCCTCAGACCTCTAGGCGTGGATTTTTAAACAATATTTTGGCCAGGCATCCTCAGACCTCTAGGCGTGGATTTTTAAACAATATTTTGGCCAGGCATCCTCAGACCTCTAGGCGTGGATTTTTAAACAATATTTTGGCCAGGCATCCTCAGACCTCTAGGCGTGGATTTTTAAACAATATTTTGGCCAGGCATCCTCAGACCTCTAGGCGTGGATTTTTAAACAATATTTTGGCCAGGCATCCTCAGACCTCTAGGCGTGGATTTTTAAACAATATTTTGGCCAGGCATCCTCAGACCTCTAGGCGTGGATTTTTAAACAATATTTTGGCCAGGCATCCTCAGGCGTGGATTTTTAAACAATATTTTGGCCAGGCATCCTCAGGCGTGGATTTTTAAACAATATTTTGGCCAGGCATCCTCAGGCGTGGATTTTTAAACAATATTTTGGCCAGGCATCCTCAGGCGTGGATTTTTAAACAATATTTTGGCCAGGCATCCTCAGGCCCGCGTGGATTTTTAAACAATATTTTGGCCAGGCATCCTCAGGCGTGGATTTTTAAACAATATTTTGGCCAGGCATCCTCAGACCTCTAGCCGTGGATTTTTAAACAATATTTTGGCCAGGCATCCTCAGACCTCTAGGCGTGGATTTTTAAACAATATTTTGGCCAGGCATCCTCAGGCGTGGATTTTTAAACAATATTTTGGCCAGGCATCCTCAGACCTCTAGCCGTGGATTTTTAAACAATATTTTGGCCAGGCATCCTCAGACCTCTAGGCGTGGATTTTTAAACAATATTTTGGCCAGGCATCCTCAGACCTCTAGCCGTGGATTTTTAAACAATATTTTGGCCAGGCATCCTCAGACCTCTAGGCGTGGATTTTTAAACAATATTGTGGCCAGGCATCCTCAGACCTCTAGGCGTGGATTTTTAAACAATATTTTGGCCAGGCATCCTCAGACCTCTAGGCGTGGATTTTTAAACAATATTTTGGCCAGGCATCCTCAGACCTCTAGGCGTGGATTTTTAAACAATATTTTGGCCAGGCATCCTCAGACCTCTAGGCGTGGATTTTTAAACAATATTTTGGCCAGGCATCCTCAGACCTCTAGGCGTGGATTTTTAAACAATATTTTGGTTAGTTATCCTAAGACCTCTAGGCGTGGATTTTTAAACAATATTTTGGCCAGGCATCCTCAGACCTCTAGGCGTGAATTTTTAAACAATATTTTGGCCAGGCATCATCACAACTCTAGGCGTGGATTTTTAAACAATATTTTGGGCAGGCATCATCACAACTCTAGGCGTGGATTTTTAAACAATATTTTGACCCGGCATCCGCAGACCTCTAGGCGTGGACTTTAAACAATATTTTGGCCAGGCATCCTCAGACCTCTAGGCGTGGATTTTTAAACAATATTTTGGACAGTCATCATCACAACTCTAGGCGTGGATTTTTAAACAATATTTTGGACAGTCATCATCACAACTCTAGGCGTGGATTTTTAAACAATATTTTGGCCAGGCATCCTCAGACCTCTCGTGGATTTTTAAACAATATTTTGGACAGTCATCATCACAACTCTAGGCGTGGATTTTTAAACAATATTTTGGACAGTCATCATCACAACTCTAGGCGTGGATTTTTAAACAATATTTTGGCCTGGCATCCTCTGACCTCTAGGCGTGGATCTTTTAAGAATATTTTGGCCTGGCATCCTCTGACCTCTAGGCGTGGATCTTTTAAGAATATTTTGGCCAGGCATCCTCAGATCTCTAGGTGTGCATTTTTTAAGAAAATTTTGGCCTGGCATCCTCTGACCTCTAGGCGTGGATTAAATTAAATTCCTGCTATTTTGAGCAGGTTGTTATTGTTTTCTATGGCTTTAGTTCACTTTGTTTTTGTCCTTTATATTTTGCTTCCCTTCCTTTTTTGTGTTTTGCTACTTTCTAAATGTTCTCGTTGAAAGTTTTAGCCAGCCAACAAACGTAACAAAATAACAAAAAACAAGGAATCTTCATATGCATTTATAGAGAACTTTACAATCTGTAAAGAAAACACCAAACTGAAATTGCATTCGTGAACATATTGTTGTCAACACATTCCCGGTTTTTTAAAGCTCAGAGACGCATGCCACCGCACAGCAGTACAATTGCCAGACCGAGCAAAAGGGACGTCTTGCCACAAAACCATAACCAAGCTGAAAAAAGAACCAAACAAAACTAAAACAATTGTTTGGTTTTTTTTTTAACAAAAGATGGGATATGAAAGGACATCCTGCAGTCGGGAAGAAATGCAGCTTTAAATTAAAGATATTTTGGTGTAAAAGTTTAAAGTTTGTTTGTAAGGGACCTGTAAAGCGATCTCTTGTACCAATAGAAGATAGGTTGAGGCGTTTTTTAATATCTATGTATAATCTTCCCCCTTAATGTGTCCGCTTCCTTAAAGGCCTTTTGTCAGGTTTTTGTAACTATGTACAGAAGATGTGTATGAGGAAGAGATCACCTATCCCTCTAAGCAGCATCTCATTATAAAATATTCAACTTTAAAATTGTTATGAATTCCTATCAAGTCCAACCTTTTTCCAATCCCAACCAAACCAAATGAGAACGAAAAATAAAAACAAAATCCGACATGAAAATATTCATTTTGGTTTTAAAATTCCTGCCAACAATTCCAATGCGTAACAAATATTTTCATAGTTAGGAAAAAGAAAAAGAGACAATAAAATCATGTGCTTTCATACAAAACAAGAAATTTTTTGTCATAGCTAAAAAATTGGAATGGCAACATTGTTGCTGTATCTTCGTTTTATTTCTTTTTTATAAAGGACACACATACACAGTCAGTCATCATACATATAAGGTATTAGTTATACATTGTTAGTGGCTTTCTAAATATTGGTAGAACAAATTAAGGGTTATTCAAAAAGAAGTGTTGGATATCAAAATTTTGTTTAATTGCATCCTCAGCCTTATGGCTTAAGACTGTATCTCTGCGAAAATCCGTTTCCTTCAGTCTGGCTGGCTAAGGAGAACTATTACTCTTCAAAGTAGCAACCGTTTTAGTTCAAATTTTCCATATGTAAATAGTTATCTAAACTTGTATCAGTTTCGAAGGCTGAATCTTCGATCAACTCCTTATGGTACCTCTGACACAAAAGTTAACATGTTTTCGCTTAAAAACATTTTAAAAGCAGCTCTCGGAAAACTTTAAAACTATTTCACGAGGTAGTCTCTGTGGTCCAGATAACAATGGGATAATTGTTTTCTGCATGAAGCCCATACCTGAAGAGAAATGACCAGAAGTCCCATACAGTAGGTGCACTCAGCCAAATGTTTCCCGCAAGAGGCCTCTCATTGATTAAAATTCTCTTTGTGAGGTATTTTAATGGTAGAAGAGCCTTGAGAAAAGTTCTGTTTGCGACAGTTCTAACCTTTAGGAAATCGTTTAGCGAGAGAATGCCTTCAAGTGATTTTTTAGTTAATAGAAGGCCTCTACAGACTGGCTTTTAACAACAAAACAACATCCATTCTTCAATACAGGAGACCCTCCGAAAGAGCCTTCTTTAACGAAAAGATAATTTAGAAGTCTTCCCTAAACAGACTTCTTCTTCAAAAGTCTTTTAAAAAGTCTTCGATAGAAATAAAAATCCTTTCATACAATAAAAAAACCTTCAAGAGGTCTCGTAGTAGCAGAAAACTTCTGCATGAAGCCTTTTAAAGTTAAATAAGTTCGGCCAGGCCGAACTTGTTATACCCTCCACCACGAGTTGTATTGAAGTAAAATGGAACAATTACTTTCCTTTCGTTTATGGAGTAGACTAAATACCAAATTTCTGCAACACAATGTGGCTAATCTTCAAAATACCGAAATTCTGGAGGTACCTTTCCATGAGGGCTATATCAAAAGGCCGTTCTATACCTAAAAACAGACACAACACGAAAGTTAGACATCGGTAAGCTGCAATCACAACAGATGGCCACAGCATATTCCACTCAACTAGCCCAATTGCTTAATCAAAGCACTCCTCATCCCGACAACATATCACGCAATGGCAAAGTATTGCCCACTCCATGCAAACATCCGCAAAATCCATACTTAAATACCAGAGACCTCCACCAAGGAATCCATGGTATGATCAGGAGTGTCGTGGTGTTACCGAAGAGAAAAATGCGGCATATAGGGCTACTTCACAATCCGTAGCAACGCGTAGCGTACGAGAGAGATGTCGAGAGAAAAGGAGAGAGGGAGTGTGAAAAAAATCGAAATGTACAGGAATCAGAATGAAGTCCTCAAATTCTACCAAAGAGTCAAGTATCAAACTGATGGCTTTGGTACAGGCACATCCTCCTGTAGAGACCAGCAAGGTAATTTGGTAACTGAAACAGATAGTGTGCTCAGGATATGGAAAGAACATTTTTCAAAACTGTTGGTATCCAATAGCAGCGACGACGACGAAGATACCACAGATCCAATCCTAGAAGATGGTATTGAATGTATACTGCCCAGCCAAGATGAGGCAAAGAAAAATAAGGCAGCATGTGCCGAGGGTTTAACAGCCGAGCTGTTCAAAACCGGAGGCGACACGCTGATAAGGTGTATTCATCAGCTAGTTAGCACCATCTGGCAGGAAGAACGAGTACCCGACGATTTGAACCTGTGTATCCTGTGCCCCGTCCACAAGAAGGGAGATAAGACTGTATGCTCTAACTATAGGGGTATAAGTCTACTCCCTATTGCCTACAAGATCGTGTCATTCTGCGAACGACTAAAGCCTATGGTCAACGAGATAATTGGACCATACCAATGCGGCTTTTGGGTGCCACCGTGGTGCAATGGTATGCACACCCGCCTTGCACACATAAGGTCGTGGGTTCGATTCCCCGGCCAGGCAACATCAAAAAACACTTTTCCACGGTGGCAAAATACCCCTCAGTAATGTTGGCGACGTTTCCTGAGTATTTCAGCCATGTAAAACTTCTCTAAAAAAGTGGTGTCTTAGACACGCCGTTCGGACTCGGCGATAAACTGTAGGTCCCATATCATTGAGCTAATATGAATCGGGGTGCACTCATTGATATGAGAGAAGTCTCCCTTGTCCCTTATGGGATGTTTGTGAAACAATTATATTATATATATGCGGCTTTAGACCTGGCAAGTCCACCATCGACCAGATATTTACCCTGCGGCAAATCCTGGAGTAGACCCAAGAGATGCAGATCGACACATACCAAAGGTATTCCAAGCTATGTCTGAATTTGGTGTCCCCGCAAAGCTCATCCGGCTTTGTAAAATGACTTTAACTGACACGAGGTCCTCAGTTAAAATAGGCGAGGAGCTATACCGACAAATTTAATATGAAACATGTAATACCCCAAATGAAGACGAAATACCAAATTTCAGCCATTTCGATGGGAGATTGAGGCCACAACCTTCAAAAAACAGAAAATTAGGAGGTACAGTTATAGGGGGAACGAATACCAAATACTAAATTTCAGCCTTTTTGGTGGGATATAGAGGCCACAATACCGAAAATCGGGAGGTACAGTTCTATGGGGGCTATATTAAGGCATGGGCCTAAACCGACAAATTTCATATGGAACGTTTAATACCCCCAACGAAGACCAAATACCAAATTTCATGCCATTCCTGAGGAATATTGAGGCCACAACTTTCAAAACACCGAACATCGGGAGGTACGTTCTATGGGCGTTATATAAAGGCGTGGATCATACCGAAAAATTTCGTATGGAACGTTTATTACCCCAAATGAAGACCAAATAACAAATTTCTACCATTTCGGCTGGACGTTAGGGCCACAACCTTCAAAATACTTAAAATCGGGAGGTACCGTTCAATGGGGGCATGGACCTATTCCTACAAATTTCAGGAGGAAAGTTTTATACCCCCTACGAAGGCCAAATAGCAAATTTCAGCCATTTCGATGGGAGATTGAGGCCACAACATTCAAAATACCGAAAATCGGGAGGTACGGCTCTATGGGGGCTATATGAAGGCGTGGGCCTGTAGCGATAAATTTCAGGTGGCAAAGTAGCAAATTTCAGCCTTTTCTGTGGTATATCGAGAACACAATCTTCAAAATACCGAAAATCGGGAGGTACCGTACTATGGGGGCTATATAAAGGCGTGGACCTGTACCGATAAGTTTCAGGTGGAAAGTTGTAAACCCCCAACGAAGACTAAATACCAAATTTCAGCCATTTCGATGGGAGATTGAGGCCACAACCTTCAAAATACCTAAAATCGGGAGGTACAGTTCTATGCGGGCTGTATAAAGATGTAAACCTATACCGACAAGTTTCAGCAGGACAATTTTATACACCCAACGTATACCAAATACCAAATGTCAGCAATTTTGATGGGAGATTGAGGCCACAACATTCAAAATACCGAAAATCGGGAGGTACCGTTCTATGGGGGCTATATGAAGGCATAGACCTATTCCGACAAATTTCAGGTGGAAAGTTGTATACCCCCAACGAAAACTAAATACAAAATTTCAGCCTTTTCTGTGGGATATTGAGACCACAATCTTCAAAATACCGAAAATCAGGAGGCACAGTTCTATGGGGGCTGTATAAAGATGTGGACCTATACCGTCAGATTTCAGGAGGACAATTTCATACCCCAAACGAATACCAAATACCAAATTTCAGCAATTTCGATGGGAGATTAAGACCACAATCTTCAAACTGCCGAAAATCGGGAGGTACCGTTCTATGGCGGCTATATAAAGACGTAGACCTGTGCCGATAAACTTTAGGTGGAAAGTTTTAAACCCCCAACGAAGACTAAATACAAAATTTCAGCCTTTCAGCCGAAAATCGGGAGGTACCGTTCTAGGGGGGCTATATGAAGGCGTGGACCTGTACCGATAAATTTCAGGTGGAAAGTCTTATACGCCCAACTAAAACTAAGTAGCAAATTTCAGCCTTTTCGGTGGGATATTGAGACAACAATCTTCGAAATACCGAAAATCGGGCGGTACCGCCCTATGGGGGCTATATGAAGGCGTGGACCGATATTGCAATACCAAACATCCTAGGAGTGATATAAACTTCTATACCAAATTATAAAGCGCTATCTTTAAAATTGTGAACTGTATCTTGATTTTAACAGACAGACGGTCATGGTTATATCGACGTAGAATTTTATGCTGATCAAGAATATGTATACTTTATGCGGTCTCAGACTTATATTTCGATGTGTTACAAATGGAATGACAAATATCATTACACCCTCCATTTTATGCTGGAGGGTATAAAAAGGACTACGAAGGAGACCCTCGAAAAAACACCAGCGAAAAAAGTCTTCTATAGAATAGAAGGCCCCAAAATAATTTCTCCCAAAAGGTCTGCTTCGAATGAAAATACCCACAAAAACATACCCTTAGAATAGAAACCCCTCAAAAGATTTTTCTTTAACATAGATCACCTTCAGAAGTATCCTTTGCAGGATAAAAGTCCTTCGCAAGTATCTTCTGTAGAATAAAAGGCCTTCAGCTGGGACTTCCATCAAATAGGTGGATTCATAAGGGCCTGTAAAATAAAATACTCTCAGAAGGTCAATCTTTAAATCGAAAGACTTTCGGATAAATCGCCAAGATCCCCAAAAAGACCCTCAAAAGGGTCACCCATAGATTTAAAGATCTTCAGAAAAAGTCACTTCAAATAGAACACCTCTGGGCATTCTATTGAATAGAAAACTTACCCAGGCGAATTTTATAAAAAGGAAAACTTTACTCGTCATAGAAACCACTGGGAATCATCTCTGTACCTTTAGAAGGGTATTTTAAAAATTGGAGGCTCTTCGGAAGTCTTCCATAAGGTAAAAAAAAAACTTTTTCCTCTGGGCATCCTATTGAATAGAAAACTTACCTAGGCGAATTTTATAGAAAGGAAGACTCCCAAAAGGGTCCTCTTGTACCATGGGTTTTCTATAAAATATAAGAACTCTAGAAAGGTATTTTAAAAATTGGAGGTACGTCGGATGTATTTTATTAGAAAAAAACTTTTTCCTAAAGGGTCTTCCTTTGCATAGAAAACCCTTAGAATCATCTCTGTACAATGGGTTTTCTATAAAATGTAAGACCTCTAGAAGGGTATTTTAAAAATTTGAGGCGCGTCGGATTTCTTTTATTAGAAAAAAACTTTTTTAGTAAGTATCTTCTATAGAATAGAAGGCCCATGGAAGGTAATTTTGTAACTCTTAAAAAAACACCGAAATGTTCTTTTTAGAAATTTCTCTTGTAGCATAGAAGGTCTCAAGATAAGATATATATAGAACAAAAGTTCCCTGAGACAATTTTTTCTGCAGAAAAATTAAACCTCGGATTCCCCGGAACATAAAACCTCCGCTAGATTTTTTCTATGCTATTGAAGTCTTCTTATATCGAGTAGAAGGCGTCTGGATGGGACATCTTTCAATAGAAGACATTCGGGACGACCTTTCAACAAAAAAGAAGAACTCTGGAAAGTTCAGAAGGTATCTTAAGACCTCAGGAAATGTCTTTTATTAAATAAACGGTCTTAGGTACAGAAGGGCCAAATAGAAGACCTTTTCCGAAGTTTTCTACTTCTATAAAGTACAAAACTTCGTATAAGGTATTCTGTTAAAAAATTAGTCCATTGGAAAAGTCTTCTATCAAATAGAAGACATTGGAAAGGCACTCCTCTCGAAGAGCTCCAGAATGGTTTTCTATCGAGGTCCACAAAGGTCTTAATTGCACACAGAAGGCCTTAGGAAAGGTATTCTATCAATCAGAAGATATTCGGAAAAGGTCCTCCGGATGGGGTTTTTATCAAACAGTGGAACACTAGAAGTATCTTTTATCGAAATAGTAGACTTTCGCGAAGATTTTCTATCAGATTTGTTGTTCCCACAACATCCCCGAAGGGACAAGAAAGTATTCTGTCATATTAATGAGTGAATGATATGGGACATATTTTTATCGCCGAGTCCGAAAGGCGTATCTACAATACCACTTGTAGACCAGGGTTTCATGGCTGAAATACTCAGAAAATATAAGCCTGCATTATGCTCAACCACAACTGTTCTGAGTGCAAGACGGACGTGCTTACCACTGCACCACGGTGGTGGCTCCATACAGAAAAGTCTTCTATAAAGTAGAAAGCCTTCCGATAAAGCCTTCGCTGCCTTCTGCCGATTAGAATGCCTCCTGATAGACCTCCTATCGAATAGAAAACCTCCGGAAGGGTCTTCTATCAAATATAATCACTCTGGAGGGACTTCTACAAAATAGAAGACCTTCGAATGGTCTTCTGTCAAATAGAAGACATCCGGAAGGTCTTCTCTCATATAGAAGAGCTTCATGATGGTCTTTTATCACACTGAATGCTTACAAAAAAGTGAAATAGAAACACTCCGGAAATGCCTTTCATTTAATAAAAGACCTTTGAAAATGTGTTCTATGAAATAGAAGACTTTCGGATGGGACTCCTAAAAAAGAAGAGTGCCGGAAGTGTCTTCTATTATATAAAAGACCTCCAATAAGGTTTTATATTAAATATAAGGTATCCAAAAACCGGGGTTTTTAAACAAAACGGTTTTCGGTTAACCGAAATTTTCAATTTTTCAAAACCCGGTTTTCAGTTTTCCGGTTGAAACCGGTTTTGTAAAATAGGCACAAAATTGCTCATAATTGATAAATATTTGATTAAAAATGTGCGGAGAGTGGTAAATTAATTATAACGACTTCGTTATTATGTAATTATCTCATAACATTCCTGTTATTTAACATTCAACCTCGAAGTGGGGACAGCAAAATTAACACTGAAATTGTGCTCTAAGAATAGTAAAAACCCTTACTTAATTACTTAGCTGGCCCATTACAGAACATTTGTTCCATAGGCCGAACTAAGAAAAAATCTCCATTTCTCTCTGTTTGTTGCTTCGCACTCTGGAATACGGCGCCTTTTCATCTCTTCATCCACTTGCGTGCCCCGCCAAGCGGTCCGTATTTATACGCCTTTTTAGCGAGTTCATCTTCGCTCATTCTTATGATATGACTTAGCCAACGCAATCGCTGCATCTCGATACGTTGAACTATACAAGTATTGATGTCGTTGTATAGCAGATACAGCTCGTGGTTCATACGACGTCGATATTCACCGTCAACACAGATTGGTCCGTAGATCTTTCGAATAATTTTTCTCTCAAACACGCCAAGCACTGCCTCATCTGCTTGCGCAAGTACCCAGGCTTCGGAGCCATACATCAGCACGGTTAGTATCAGTGTTTTGTAGAGCATTATTTTTGTTTGACGAGATGTGGCTTTGTTTTTGAACTGCTTACTTAAACCAAAGTAGCATCTGTTGGCCAATACAATTCTTCTTTTTATTTCACAACTGATGTCGCATGTTGTGTTTACGGAGGTGCCGAGGTATACGAAGTCTTTAACTACCTAAAAATTATAGGAGCCAACTTCCACAGTTGGTCCGAGCTCAGTGGACGCATTGCGCGTCGACACCATTAACTTGGTCTTCTAACCGCTTCCGCCAGACCCACTTTAGCAGATTCTCCTTCGACCGTCATAACGTATCAGTTACTTCTTTTACTGATCGGCCCATGATGTCTATATCATCAGCATAAGCAAGTAACATGTGGCTATTGGTGTAGATTGTGCCACTTGTTTTGACGTTTGCCTCTCGTATAACCTGTTCCAGCAAGATGTTGAAGAGATCACATGAAAGGCTGTCTGTCTCCTTGTCTGAAACCCCTTTTGGTACAAAACTCTTCGGAGAGGTTTTTACCTACTTTTGACTGAGGACTTCGTGCCAGTTAAAGTCGTTTTACAAAGCCGGATGAGGATGGAATACCTTTGAACGCAGCCGGCTGTCGAAGGCTGCTTTATAATAGACAAAAAGGTGTTAGGTGTCGATCTCCATCTCTTGGGTTTTCTCCAGGATTTGCCGCAGGGTAAATATCTGGTCAATGGTGGACCTGCCAGGTCTAAAGCCGCATTGGTATGGCCCAATTATGTCGTTGACCATAGGCTTTAGTCGTTCGCACAATATCCCTGACACGATCTTGTATGCAATAGGGACCAGACGTATGACCCTGTAATTGGAGCACACAGTCTTATCTCCCTTCTTGTGGACTGGACATAGGATGCTCACCTTCCAATCGTCGGGTACGCGTTCTTCCTGCCGAATGGTGCTAACTAACTGATGCATACACCTTATCAGCGTGTCGTTGTCATATTATTCTTCAGCCGGTTTATAGCTGTCTTTACCTCATCATGGCTGGGCGGTATACATTCAGTACCATCTTCTGCGATGTGGCTATCTGTTGTGATTGCAGCTTACCGATGTCTAGCTTTTGTGTTGTGCCTGTTCGTACTATGTTTGCTACGTTTAACCGGGTGCGTACCTTTGCTGCAACAAGGTAGTGGTCCGAGCCTATGTTTGCTCCTCGGAACGAACGCACATCCAACACGCTCGATGAATGTCTTCCATCTACCACAGCGTGATCAATTTGATTTCTTGTTTTCTGATCTGGAGACAGCCAGGTGCCCTTATGGATGTCGAGATGTTGAAATCTGGTGCTGCTAACTATCATGTTTTTTGCCGCTGCGAAGTCTATCAGCTTGTCAGATGTTTCACTGTGGAGACGGAATATTCCGACTGTTGGGCCAAAGAAATTTTCCTTTCCAATGTTGGCATTAAAATCGCCTAGAATAATTTTAATGTCATTGGCAGGACAATGGTCATATGTTTCTTCTACGCGCTCATAAAATATATATTTGGTCAGTTCGTTCTTGTCTTCAGTGGGAGCATGAGCGCAAATAAAGCTGATGTTGAAACATTTTGCTTTTATTCGAATTGTAGCAAGTTTTTCATTCACTGGTGTGAAGCTGGAGACCACGTGTTTTAACCTCCGACCAACTACAAATCCGCAACCAAAACTCATGCTTTATGTCATGACAGCTATAATACAGTGCGTCACCTTTAGGTGTTGTTGTGACGCCTTTCCCATTCCATCGTATTTCCTGTATGGCAGTAATGTCGGCCTTGTACTTTTCAAGTACGTCTGCCAATGCGTAAACGGTACCTTCTCTATAAAGAGTGCGAACATTCCAGGTGCAGATTCGCAGATCATGGTCCTTAAAACGTTTGCGGGGCTCGTCAACTTTAAAGGGGTTTGTTTTTCTTTTCTTTAGATTTTTCATATTAGGCTGTTTTTTTCTAGGGGAGGGTTACTAACCCGGCTCCCAAACTCAAGTTTTTAACGTTCTTAAAAGGGTGAACTCGCGGCACATTTTAGCTCACTACCTTTAACGGCTGTTAAAGGCAGCTACTCCAGATGACACCACGGGGAGGTCAGTGTCCACTTGAGATGAAAGAGGGACCAAGATAAATCCGGACATGGCAAAGTTAAAGCAGGTCAGGACCGTTCCTTGGTATCTTTCATCCCCTACGACACCCACGCCTATCCTTTCTAATACAATTCTTATCAATTGGCTTTATATTCTAAAACCAGTAAGAAAAGGATCAAAGCCGGGCGGGGCCGACTATATGATACTCTACACCACTGCACTATAGGTAATTTGGACAGGGTTTTAGGCAAAAAGTCGATTTTTGAACTTTTAATAACGCGAGTTTTCTAATTTTCTAATTTTCCCTCATGTGTTGAGAACCTCAAATTATTTTTTGGCAAGGGGAAGGTCAACACTTCCTGAGATATGGGCCCTATAATGTATCAATATTTGTTGCCACTCCTTCTTGTTTACAAACCAATCATTCTCCAAACTTATCTCGATAAGGGCTTGAATGTTTAGGGCTGTTGAAGGAATATATTCCTAAGAGACCTTCTATAGGGGTCTAAGTATGTCCATATTTACATTAGGCAATTTTCCTTGTGGCAATTGTCAGTTTGTCGGTGTGAGAGGGTGTTGAGAAGTAAAAGGGTTACCACATGCCTCACCTCTCTCACCTTCAAACTGACAATTGCCGCAAGGAAACTTGCCTAATGTAAATATGGACATACTTAGACAAAGAAGACCCCTATAGAAGGTCTCTTAGCAACTCAGGACTAAGCTCTTGAAGAGAATATGTGTTTGTGGAAAATCTCTTGAAGAAGACTTTTGCCGTTAATATGATTCTCGGATAGATGACATCTTAATGGAGTCTCCCAGGACTACAAATACCTTGCGGATATCGTGTATCTATAAAAGCCCTTTTGATATTGCATTCTGTCTATAAAATATCAACTAATAATTATCTAATACCAAATCCCCTACCCTTTTTCCACCCTGCATTTCGTTTATTTGCTTTCAGTAATTTTTGTGTTAATATTTGGCATAATGCCCAAGAAAAATATACAAAAGTTGTTTTGCTTTTATTACTATGTAGCTTTCTTTCTGTGTGTGTATATAATAGAGACCCTAAATGGCATTTAGTTTACCACCATACTGAAACACTTCATATTGTGCACACGAACACTCACACACACTAAGGCCAACACTCCTTTAATGCAATATGTTAAAATCCCTGTGTAAGACCCCAAACAAAATATCTATACATGTACTAAAAATGCATGTCAACACATACCAAAAATAATACAAGACACATATTTACACACACATTGAAACACACACATGCACATACACTACTAAATACATTCAATGACATTGTGCAAATTCCTTTAATGCCTAACAAACCACTGCCGAGAACTTTTGTTTCCGTTTCCTTTTGCACAATGACACAGACACACACACACACACCGATACCATATTGTATACAAAGTTAACGAAATGCATATCAGGGAATATGAAGCAGAAGAAATCGAATAAAAGCCAACAAAAACAACAACTAACTTCTTCTTCTTCGTCGTCTAATTCTTCTTCTTGGGGAAAACCCCAAGAAATCCAAACCAAAACCAATATTAATAGTTATAATGGATAAAGTTTTATTTTGATCGTTTTGTGGTACATGATTGGTTAGTTGGTTGTTAGCTTGCTTGCTTGCTCGATGACTGGTTGGCTGGGTTAGCTTGCCTGCTTGCTAGGATTATGTGTTTGTTTGTGTGTACTGTCTTCAATGATGATAATAACGGCTTGAGAAACCCACCGACCGACCATCTTCTTTCCATGAGAATGGAATACAGGGGACCAAGAATAAGTTGAAGGAACCACATAACAGTTTAAATGCTTTTAAAGAAATTAGCATAATTGCCAAAAATATCGTTATCGTTTGCATATTTAGTACTGCTTGGCAGAGAGTTAGCGTTAGGGAGAGAAAGAGAGAGGGACACATACACACTCAATTGCAAACAATGCAACATATGTTAGTAACAATTTTTTATACTTTAATATTGGAAAAAAGTTAAAGAACAAAAAAAAACGGAAAAAGGATAAAGTGGACAAAGAATAAAAACTTTGGAAGCTAAACCAAGAAATTGGGTTAAATGGCATGAACCATCATAAAATTAACTAAGTTAGGTAGAAATATTTTTAATATATTTTTTTCGGAGATAAAAGCTAAGAATATTGGATTACAGTAAAAGAAAAATATTTTCAAAATTTAAACGTGTCTGTTCTGGCTCTTCAAGAAATCTTCTGTATACAAAAGATGTCTAGATAGAAGATCCCATTAGATATATCTTCTGTAAAGCTATGACTACTTCAACTGATCTTTTACATGACCTACTTAGTACCTGGCAAATAATATTCCCTGTAGAGATTTCCTACACCTAGACGACTTTCCATGATATCTTGTTTAGATTCAAGTACTAGTAGGTATCGATGCTAACTCTCACCACATTTCGTGGGGTAGTACTAATACTAACAAGAGGGGTCAAGCCCTTCTAGAATTTTCGAATACTAACGATCTGATAACCCTTAACATAGGAAATACACCGACCTATGTTAACAGAGTTAGGGAGGAAGTATTAGATGTAACAATATGTTCAGAAAATCTAATAAACGAGGTACATGAGTGGAGGGTTTCCAAGGAACACTCCTTCTCTGACCATAGGTATATTAGGTTTAAAATATCAAGGCCACCGACGAATCCGATAACTTTCCGAAATAAATCCAAAACTAATTGGGCTAAATTCGGAAAACAAGTTAAAGATAGACTAGGGCAAGAAGTTGAGGTTTGTCTAAGCAAAGAAGATATAAATAGAAATGTCAATAAACTAACAGAGGCTCTAGTAAGGTCTTTCGAAGAAAGTTGTCCACTTCGAGAGAGGAAATCTGCCTACGAAAAACCCTGGATGACAGGGGAAATTCGTAACAAAGGCAAAGAGGTCCGAAGACTTTACAATAGGGCAAAACGTAAAAAAGCAGCTGTATTCTGGGACAACTACCAAACAAAACTAAAAGAATACAACAAAATGGCAAGAAACGCCAAACGGAACTCCTGGAAGCTTTTTTGTGAACAGGTAGATAGCGTGAATGACGTCTCTAAAATTAAAAAGTTTCTATCTAAAACTCACTCACAACCCGAGCTTATGGTTGATGAGACGGGTAAAAAGATGGAAACAACCGAGGAAACTCTTAGCCTTCTGATGAGAACGCACTTCCCGTCGAGTACTACGGCACACACAGTGTCACCGATGGAGATAGCTTATGCATCAGAAGAAGCACCAAAAATCAACAACTTGATGATTAAAGAAGCAATAATGAGCTTCTCACCATACAAATCAGCGGGACCAGACCAGATTTTCCCAGCCTTACTTCAAATGGAAGTGGACTATATTTCGTCCAATCTGGTCGAAATTTTCAATGCTTGCTTAAACTTTGCGTATACTCCATTGGCCTGGCAAAAGGCAAGGGTAGTATTCATTCCCAAGCCCGGCAAGTCAAGTTATGCAATACCAAAATCTTATCGTCCGATAAGTTTAACTTCATTCTTACTCAAAACAATGGAACGAAGGTCGACACCATGATAAAGAGTAACATCTCTAACGATATGCTCAAGTACAAACAACATGCATACGTAAAAGGTAGATCAGTGGAAACCGCATTACATGAGGTAGTACACCATATAGAGAGAACCTTCGAGATGAAGTTGTATACTCTCGCAGTTTGCATCGACATCGAAGGAGCGTTCAACAACGTCAGCACCGAAACGCTAATCCACTCCTTAGACGAGTTTCAGGTAAACCGGGCCTTGAGGCACTGGATAGACCACATGCTAAGGAATAGATGGATAAGCTGCGCGCTACAAGACAAAGTTGGTCAGGGGACGCCACAGGGAGGAATACTATCACCTCTCCTGTGGGTTACCACCATAAATAGTCTACTAAGGATCTTAACCGACGAAGGATTTGAACCCACCTGCTATGCAGACGACGTTATAATACTCCTTAGGAGAAAGAATCCAAATATACTCTGTAGAAGGGCCGAAACGGCTCTAAAAATAGCATACAACTGGGCTAGACCGAGAGGTCTAAATGTCAACCCGGAAAAAACAGAATTATGTCTATTCACTAGGAAAACGAAAATAGGAGCTTACGAATAGATAAGATGATAAATATTTCTCCAACAATTAAGTACCTGGGAGTAATTCTAGACAGGAAACTTAAATGGAAAGAGCTTATTCAGGAAAGGGCTAATAAAGCCCACAGATGTTGGTCAACCTGCAGAAGAGCTATAGGCTCAAAATGGGGTTTCAATCCTAGGATGACACACTGGTTATACAGAAGCGTAATTAGACCGATTCTAACTTACGCTTCTGTGGTATGGTGGACAGCTACGGACAAGAAATGCAACGTAAAAGTACTGCAAAAAGTCCAAAGAACGTGCTGCTTAAGTATTAGCGGGGCAATGAGGACTACACCAACTAGGGCTTTAGAGAAAATTTTATTTGTCCACCCAATAGAAATTCAGGTAAGGTATGAGGCAGCCATCGCAGCTATAAGACTTAAGTCGATGAGCGAGTGATCGTAAGAGACCACCAAACATACCACCAAAGCATATTACAGGTTACAACGGGTGAGTCAATAGATCATATTGAAATTTTAATACCAGACAGGGACATGTGGATCGATGGAACACTGGAACGGATGCCAACTGGAAGCTGTGGTTTCACAGATGGGGCCGTTCTAGGGGGGAGAACGGGTCTGGAATCTAGAATCTCCCTTCGATTGCCGGATCATAATACGATCCTACAGGCCGAAATCCGAGCGATCACAGAGTGTCTGAACTGGTTTAAAGCTAACACAAGGCCAATCACTGTATACATCCTAACGGACAGTAAAGCAGCAATTAAAGCAATAACAAGGAAGACGGTGAAATCAAAAACTGTCCTGCAGTGTAAAAAATCAATCAACGACTACTCCCACCATGGTTCTGTTAACATTATATGGGTACCAGGACATAAAGGGATTAGGGATAACGAGATAGCCAACTCCTTGGCAAGGCAAGCCAGAGAGCAAGCTACGATAAGCCTAGATAATGCTAAACCTTTAAAAGCGGCGCGTCTAGAGTTAAAAGCATGGGCAGAAAACGCACATACTTCCCTCTGGAATACTGAAGAGAAAGGGAAAAATACAAAATTCCTCTGGGGAAACCCAGACGAGGATAAAACAAAGGAACTCCTTCAAATGAGTAAAAAAGACATTAGTAGACTGACAGACCTCCTTACAGGACACCTAGGGCTACAAGCACACCTGCACAAAATCGGTTGTGCAGAAAGCAGCGAATGCAGAGCATGCGGAGAGGACGACGAAACGTTGGAACACTATCTCTGTCATTGCCCAGCCTTCGAAACACTAAGAAACCAATTTCTAGGAAATAACACTATACCAGAACTCCACCAAATTAGGGCAAGCGAGTTCAAAAACTTAAGAGATTATGTCAATGGCACAGAATTTCTTAAATGATAAATTTATTTTCTTTAAATAAATTAAGCAATAAAAAAAAATTATTCCCCTTAGGCTTCCGCAATTAGAGCGCACAACAGGCTTATAATGGCTTACGGGCATGTGGCGATTCTTATATTCGCCCCTCTTTTCAACCTAACCTAACCTGTTTAGATTCAACAGAATCAAACAACTTTAAAAGGGATCTTCAAAAGGGTATTCCATAAAAAATGAAATCTGGATGAAAATTCTATAAAATAGAGGACATTCATAAGGGTCTTCTACAGAATAGAAGATTTTTAAGAGGGGTCTTACATAAAATAGAAAATTTTCAACCGGGTATTTTATAGAAGAGAACACCATCAAGAGGATCTTCTATAGAGGAGAAGACATTCAAATGTGTCTACTTTAGATTGGAAGGCCTTCTAAGGATCGGCTATAAAATAACAGGTCACAACAAATGTTTTATATGCAATGGATGACCTTTAGGGGGGTCTTTAGGAAATAAAAAGGCAAGATCTTCTATAAACAGCAGACAGACAAAATCTGTAGAATGTTATATTACACTATACAACACTTTTAAGGTAATCTTGTGCAAACAATTTGAAAGTGTTAGATCCAGCTTTTATTTTATGACCCATGTCAACATTGTTAAATATTGACTTTTTAAAGCAATTCTGGGCTACATCTCTGAAACCTATGTGAAACTTCATCTGACCTCTGAAGCAAATTTGTAGATAAGGATAAAAATAAAAAATCTAAAGAAATAATGAACTCCAAAAACTGCATGTATTGCCTCAAATTTTTTAAAATATCGATCATTTCCATAATTTGTATACATTTCGCCACGCTTTTGGGTCTGTGGATGCCTGAAAAAATGTTTTAAAAAAATCCGCGCTTTTAGGCCTGTTTATGTCTGAAAAATTGTTTTAAAAATCCACGCTTTTGGGCCTGCGGACGCCAAAAAAAAAATATTTTAAAAATCCACTCTTTTAGGCCGGTGGATGCCTAAAAATGTATTTCTAAAAACCAAGATTTTGGGTCGGCGGATGCCTAAAAAAATATTTTTAAAAAATCCACGCTTTTGGGCCGGTGGATGGCTGAAAAAATATTTTTAAAAAACCACGCCTTTGGGCCTGTGGATTTTTTAATTTTTTTTGGCTTGTGGATGCCTGAAAAAATTTATTTACATAATCTAAGCTTTTGGGATTGGGGATGCTTAAAAAAATTCACGCTTTTGTGCCTTTGGTTGCCTTAAAACAATATTTATACAAAATCCACGCTTTTAGGCTTCTGAATATCTGACCAAATATTAAAAAAAAAAATCCTCGCTTTTGGGCATGTTGATGCCTGACAAAATATTTTTAGGAAATCCACGCGTCTGGGCCTGTGGATGGGTAAAACAATGGTCTTTAAAAAACCACGCTTTGTGGTCTGTGGATGAGTGAAAAATATTCCTAAAAATCAACCTTTAAAAACCTAATTCATGGATGGATAGAAAAATATTAAAAAAAAAAACAAGTAAGATCGGTGTAAAGTTCGGTCGGACCGAACTTGTTATACCCTCCACCACGATTTGTATTGAAGTAAAATGGAAAAATTTTCCTTCGTGTATGAAGAAGACAAAATTCCAAATTTCAGCAATTTCGGTAAAAATGTGGCTAATTTTCACAATAATCACATTCGGGAGGTACCGCTCTATGGAGGCTATATTAAGAAAAGGACCTGTACCGACAAATTTCTGGGGGAAAGTTTTATACCCCTAACGAAGACTAAGTACCAAATTTCAGCCAATTCGGTGGATTATTGTGGCCATAACCTTCAAAATACCAAAAATCGGGAGGTACCTTTCTATGGGGGCTATATGAAGGCGTGGACCTATACCGGCAAATTTCTGGGGGAAAGTTTTATACATCCAACGATGACTAAATACCAAATTTCAGCCATTTTGGTGGGACAATGAAGCTAAATCCTCAAAAATACCGAAAATCGGGAGGTACCGTTCTATGGGGGCTATATCAAAACGTGAACCGATATATCCCATTTTCAATACCAACCATCCTGGAAGTAATAAAAACTTCTGTACCAAATTTTGACACTCTATCTTAAAAATTGCGAGCTGTATCTTGATTTCAACAGACAGACGGACGGACATGGTTAGATCGACTTAGAATTTTATGCTGATCAATAATATATATACTTTGTAGGGTCTCCGACGAATATTTCGATGTGTTACAAACGGAATGACAAATTTAATTATACCCTCCATATGGTGGAGGGTATAATTAACGAGACCAGTCCTCAGTATGTCATAGATTCAACATGAGCAGCAATATGAAAATATTTTTTAAAACTCCACGCTGTAGGGCTTTTGCATGCATGAAAAAAATAGTTTTAAAAAATCCACAGGTTTGGGCCTGTGGATGCCTGAAATGAAAATATTGTTTATACGCACCGCCTTTTACCCACTTCTGACCAACAATCAATTTTTTCCTCAAACGTACTTTTTTCTAACTTTAAGAAATCACGTTTTCACACCAAATTAACACTGAAAATCTTCTACAAAACCACAACATCAACAACAACAACAGTACAAAGCTCCACCAAAGACTAAAGTTTCTTTTTACTGCCTATTATCAAAGAAAGAAAAAGACCTTAAACACAAACAAAACAAGCGACGGCAGATATCCATCTGTACAAACACAACGGTGGTAAATACAAAAACATCAACTTAAGTAATTTTTAAATAATCCCAAGTGTCATATTTGTAAACCATAAAAACTGACATACAAAACACACGCACACATACACTTGCAAAATGTTTATATTCACACGCATAAAAATGGAAACACAAAAGCTCACACAAATATGAAATACAAGTTAAAATGTGGGACTAAAGAAGAGAGTGGTTGGGTCTTTAATTTAATACCCTATATTAAAGGGAGCAGCAACAGCAAACTGCTAACTGTTGCAGCTGCTGCCCACACAGTTTGTGGTTCCTTTAAGACAGCAGCTTAGTTCTTTTTTTAAGGTATTAAAACTATAAGAATAATGATATCTTCCATGCGCACACAACGATAAAAAAGATGATTGAACCAAAATTGAATCTGGTTGCACATTTTGATACGAATATGTATATAATTCGGGTGACGTAGGGGATGGAAGACACCAAGGAACGGTCCTGACCGGCTTTAACATGGCAAAGTCCAGGATTTATCTTGGTCCCTCTTTCATATCAAGTGGACACTGACCTCCCGGTGGTGTCATCTGGGGAACTGCCTTTAACACCCGTTAAAGGTAGTGAGCTAACATGTTCACCCATAAGAACGTTAAAAACTTGGGTTTGGGCGTCGGGTTAGTAACCCTCCCCTAGAAAAAGCAGCCTACTATGAAAAAACGAAAGAAAAGAAAAGAAAAACAAATCCCTCAAAAGTTGACGACCCCCGCAAACGTTTTAAGGACCATGATCTGCGAATCTGCACCTGGAATGTTCGCACTCTTTTTAGAGAAGGTGCAGTTTACGCATTGGCAGATGTACTTGAAAAGTACAAGGCCGACATTACTGCCATACTGGAAATACGATGGAACGGTAAAGGCGTCACAACAACACCTAAAGGTGACGCACTGTATTATAGCTGCCATGACACAAAGCATGAGTTTGGTTGCGGATTAGTAGTTGGTCGGAGGTTAAAACATCTGGTCTCCAGTTTCACCCCAGTGAATGAACGACTCGCTGCAATTCGATTAAAAGCAAAATTATTCAACATCAGCTTTATTTGCGCTCATCCTCCCACTGAAGACAAGGACGAACAGACCAAAGACATATTTTACGAGCGCTTAGAAGAAACATATGACCGTTGCCCTGCCCATGACATTAAAATTATACTAGGCGATTTTAATGCTAAAATTGGAAAAGAGAATATCTTTGGCCCAACAGTCCGGAAATTCAGTCTCCACAGTGAAACATCTGACAATGGTATGAGGCTTATAGACTTTGCAGCTGCAAGAAACATGGTAGTTAGCAGTACCAGATTTAAGCATCTCGATATTTATAAGGACACCTGGCTGTCGCCAGATCAAAGAACAAGAAATCAAATTGATCACGTTGTGATAGATGGAAGACATGTATCAAGGATGTACGATCGTTCCGAGGGGCAAACATAGACTCGGACCACTACCTTGTTGCAGCAAAGGTACGTACCAGATTGAACTTAGCAAACAATGTGCGAACAGACCCAACACGGAAGTTGGACATCGGTAAGCTGTAATAACAACAGATAGCCACAGCATATTCCACTTAACTGGCCCAACTACTTAATCAAAGCACTCCTCGTCCCGGTAACATATCAGGACAATGTCAAAACATTGCCCACTCCATGCAAACAGCCGCAAAATCAGTACTTGCATACCAGAGACCTCCACCAAGGAATCCATGGTATGACCAGGAGTGTCGTGCTGCTACCGAAGAGAAAAATGCGGCATATAGGGCTACTTTACAATCAGTAGCAACGCGTAGAGCATGAGAGAGGTATCGGGAGAAAAGGAGAGAGGAGAAACGTCTTTTCCGCAGGAAAAAGAGAGAGGTGGAAAAGCGAGAGTGTGAACAACTCGAGATGTACAGGAGATAGAATGAAGTCCGAAAATTCTACCAAAGAGTGAAACATCAAACTGATGGCTTTGGAACTGGCACATCCTCCTGTAGAGACCAGCAAGGTAATCTGGTAACTGATACAGATAGTGTGCTAAGGATATGGAAAGAACAGTTTTCCAAACTGTTGGTATCCAATAGTAGCGAAGTCGACGAAGATACCACAGATCCAATCCCAGAAGATGGTATTGAATGTATACCACCCGGCCAAGATGAGGTAAAGACAGCTATAAACCGGCTGAAGAATAATAAGGTAGCAGGAGCTGATGGCCTACCAGCCGAGCTGTTTAAAACCGGAGACGACAGGGTGATAAGGTGTATGCATCAGCTAGTTAGCTCCATCTGGCAGGAAGAACGTGTACCCGACGATTGGAACCCAAGTATCCTGTACCCCGTCCATAAGAAAGGAGATAAGACTGTATGCTCTAACTATAGGGGCATAAGTCTACTCCAGATTGCCTACAAGATCGTGTCAGGGATATTGTGCGAACGACTAAAGCCTATGGTCAACGAGATAATTGGGCCATACCAATGCGGCTTTAGACCTGGCAAATACACCATTGACCAGATATTTACCCTGCGTCGAATCCTGGAGAAGACCCAAGAGATGCAGATCGACACCTACCACATTTTTGTCGATTATAAAGCAGCCTTCGACAGCTCGCTACGTTCAAAGTTATTCCAAGCCATGTCTGAATTTGATATCACCGCAAAGCTCATTCGGCTTTGTAAAATGACTCTAACTGACACAAGATCTTCAGTTAAAATAGGAAAGAACCTCTCCGAAGAGTTCTGTACCAAAAGAGGTTTCAGGCAAGGAGACAGCCTTTCATGTGATCTTTTCAACATCCTGCTAGAAAAGGTTATACGAGAGGCAAACGCCAAAAGAAGTGGCACAATCTACACCAATATCCACATGTTACTTGCTTATGCTGATGATATAGACATCATGGGACGATCAGTAAAAGAAGTAACCGATACCTTTATGAAGGTCGAAGGAGAAGAATAAAGTGGGTCTGGCGGTAAACGGCGAGAAGACCAAGCTGATGGTGTCGACGCGCAATGCGTCCATTGAGATCGGACCAACTGTTGAAGTTGGTTCCTATAATTTTGAGGTAGTAAAATACTTCGTATACCTCGGCACCGCCGTAAACACAACAAACGACATCAGTTGTGATATAAAAAGAAGAATTGTATTGGCCAACAGAAGCTACTTTGGCTTAAGTAAGCACTTTAAAAACAAAGCCACAACTCGTCAAACAAAAATAACGCTCTACAAAACACTGATACTACCCGTGCTGATGTATGGTTCCGAAGCCTGGGTACTTGCGCAAGCAGATAAGGCAGTGCTTGGCGTGTTTGAGAGAAAAATTCTTCGAAGGATCTACGGACCAATCTGCGTTGACGGTGAATATCGACGTCGCATGAACCACGAGCTGTATCTGCTATACAACGACATCAATATAGTTAAACGTATCGAGATGCAGCGATTGCGTTGGCTAGGCCATATAATAAGAATGAGTGATGATGAACCCGCTAAAAAGACGTATAAATTCGAGCCACATGGCGGTGTACGCAGAATTGGCAGGCCAAAGAATAGATGGCGCAAACAAGTGGATGAAGAGATGACAAGGCGCGGTATTCGAAAAAGCGAAGCTCTAAACAGCGAGAATTGGAGATATTTTCTTAGTTCGGTCTATGGAACAAATGTTCTGTAATGGGCCAGCTAAGTAAGTAGTAAGTATGTATATAATTCACCCTGTTCTTGTTGAGATGACCGTGGAAATTATTTTCTTTTATATGGAGAGAATGAAGATCATCTAAATATGAAGATCATACAAATAAATGAGCCAGCTAACAAGACTTTAGAATCTGTAATTTATTTAGTGGTGGATTTTCAAGATGATATTTTCCTGGCAAAAAGGAGCTGTAGGGTATAACAACATAACACCTTTACAACCTCCAGGAATCACTTTTCACTAATTCGCTTTTCTTCTCAATGATCTTTGTGCAGTACACAAAAGTGTTCTGTGACTTTGGAAAACTCTACTCCACTTGCGAGTGTGTGTGTGTGTCCTTTACCTTACCCCACACACACTTTTATATATTTATCAAACGAAAATACGTATATGTGAACTTCATGCTTGATGGAATAACGTTTTGTTGAAACTTTGTCTCGTACATTATGTGCTGCCTTTTATAGCTATAAAGGCATCTCATTATGCAGCTTAGTTTGAGCTCTAACAGTATTACGCATTTTCTTTTGCCGAGACTTTGTGAGGTTTCTTTTTTTTTAATTTTGTTTATCATAGTGACGGTGAAAATTAATATAACCAAATTGTGTACGCCTGTCTGCAATAGTGTCTATATAGTAATAGCCAACTTCAAGGCCAAACAAAGACGGTAAATATTTACATAATTTCATTTTATGACTGGGAAATGTTCTATAAACAAAATAAACGTCAAATACATTTGTTGAGGGAATTGTTGATATAAGACCCTCTACAGCATACCAAAGGACCACAAGAAAACAAAAATAATTAAAAATTCTATGTCAATGTATTCTATTAACCCTCAATAAGGCAATAGCAGCAAGATGGATGTCTGACAAATATTCATTTGGTCCATGAATGCCTGAAAATAATATTATTTATTTTGAGGATTGGGGTGATCAAATCGCCGCATGACCACATGGACAAGCTTTAAAGCGAAAGTAGGTATGTTGCACGCCCTAGTCTTCATTTTTTCTTAGATCTAAATTTATTTTTTAATTCATTATTTAGAAATTTTCTCCCATAGATAAGAGCTTTTATGTTATTAAACACGTTTGCCCTAATTCCTGAATTCTGTCGTTTCCCAGGAGTTGGGTGTTGAGACATAATATATATGATTGTTCCACAAACATCCGATAAGAGACAAGGGAGACTTCTCTCATATCAATGAGTGCACCCCGATTCATATTAGCTCAATGATAAGGGACCTACAGTTTATCGCCGAGTCCGAACGGCGTGTCTAAGACACCACTGTTGTAGAGAAGTTTTACATGGCTGAAATACTCAGGAAATGTCGCCAACATTACTGAGGGGTATTTTGCCATCGTTGAAAAGTGTTTTGATGTTGCCTGGCCGGGGAATCGAACCCACTGCCTTATGCGTACAAGGCGGGTGTGCATACCATTGCACCACGGTGGCACCCGTGTTGGGTGTTGAGACAATGACAGAGAAAATTATCAAATGTTTCGTCGTTCTCTCTGCAGTAGAGCTGGCAAACTATCGATAGTCCGACTATTTCCGACTCCAAACAATTTTTTTCGAATAATTCGCTACAGATAACCCAAATAGTATATTTTTGTGCCGACGTAACCTTTGTTTTACGACAGCAATCAGAACAATAGTCGGACTATCGATAGCTTGCCAGCTCTACTCCGCATGCTCTACGTTCGTACGTTATAGCTTTGTTCCTTTACTTTTTATACCCTCCACCATAGTATGGAGGGTATATTAACTTTGTCATTCCGTTTGTAACACATCGAACTAATCATTTGCGACCCTATAAAGTATATATATTCTTGATCAGGATAAAATTCTAAGACGATCTAGCCATGTCCGTCTGTCCGTCCGTCCGTCTGTCCGTCTGTTGTAATCACTCTAGCGTCAGCAACAATTGAGATAGAGTGCTGTAATTTTGTACCCGAGGGTCTATTTTCCATAGGCAGGTCAAGTTCGAAGATGGGCTATATCGGTCCACTCTTTGGTATAGCCCCCCTATAACGGTACCTCCGGATTTGAGGTATTTTGACGTTCTTCGCCACATTTGCAGACCGAATTAGCTATAATTTGGCACTTAGGGTTCCTAGTGATCAACAAACTTATATCCCAAAGGATATGGGCATACGTCCATGTTTTGGTATAGTCCCCATATAACGGTACCTCCCGATTTTCGGTATTTTGAGAATTTAGCCACAATTTTTAACCAAACTATCTGCAATTTGACATTTGAGGTTCTCAATGGTCATGAAACATCTCCACCAAACATCGTCAACATAGGTCCATGTTTTCGTATGGCCCCCTTATAACCGCACCTCCCGACTTTCGGTATTTTGAGCATTTTAGTTACAATTTTTAACCGAACTAGCTGTAATTTGCCTTTTGAGGTTCTCAGTGGTCATGAAACATCTCCACGAAATATCGTCCACATAGGTCCATGTTTTGGTATAGCCCCCATATATCGGTACCTCCCGATTTTCGGTATTTTGAGAATTTTAGCTACAATTTTTAACCGAACTAGCTGTAATTTGCCTTTTGAGGTTCTCAGTGGTCACGAAATATCTCCACCAAACATCGTCAACATAGGTCCATGTTTTGGTATAGCCCCCATATAACGGTACCTCCCGATTTTCGGTATTTTGAGAATTTTAGCTACAGTTTTTAACCGAACTAGCTGTAATTTGCCATTTGAGGTTCTCAGTAGTCATGAAACATCTCCACCAAACATCGTCAACATAGGTTCATGTTTTGGTATAGCCCCCATATAACGGCACCTCCCGATTTTTGGTATTTTGAGAAATTTAGCTACAGTGTTTAACCGAAATAGCTGTAATTTGACATTTGAAGTTCTCAGTGGTCATAAAACATCCCCAAAGAAACATTGTCAATATAGGTCCATGTTTTGGTATAGCCCCCATATAACGGTATCTCCCGATTTTCGGTATTTTGAGAATTTTAGCTGCAATTTTTAACCGAACTAGCTGTAATGATCGGTATTTTGAGAATTTTAGCTACAATTTTGTCTATTCAAAAATAATCGTCAATATAGGTCCATGTTTTGGTATATCACCCCATATAACTGTACCTCCCGATTTTCGGGAATTTCAGTGCTCACGAAATTTCTTCACTAACATTCGTCAACATGTGTGCATTTTTGAGGGTCTACGAGTACATTGTTTTAATGAAACAACCCTCAATTTGACTCTTGAAGTTCCCTGCAGCTATAAAACTTTTCCGAAAAAAAAATTTAAAGATAGGTTGACTCTTTGATATTGCCCCGTAGGTGGTACGTTTCACCTAGCTGAACACATGTTTTTATATTAGATTAGATAACACTGTGCAACAAAATGGAGGTGAAAGTCTGGGGCACGGAAAATTCCTCTTGGGGAAGAAAGGCCTTGGTGAGTATATTATGAACCCCGAAGGACAGATCCGCCGTGAGTCGAACTTCCGCGTTATGGCGTGATGAAATTTTTGTTAGAGACCATGTGGGCCATCAGGAATTAGCGTTATATCTTTGTTCACTGTTGCTTAAGTGCTCTACAAAAATTGTGAAGGGACCCTAATTATTCCATTTTAATTAAGACTATTTTATGGTGGAGGATATAAAAAGTTCGGCCCGGTCGAACTTAACGACTTTTTACTTGTTTAATGGTAAAAGAGAAATCTGTCAAAATTGCTCAAAATTGCTCAAAATTGCTCTCTCATAAGCAGTTTTACCAGAAAAGTAAAGGAACGAAAAAATGGTAGATATGGTAGCAATGTCAAAAAGAAGCATAAAAATGCAATTTTCTTCTTTTATTTCACAGTATTCAATTTTGTTTTGTCAGCGTTCGCTTTTTTCTACTGTTTTTGTTCATTTTTTTTTTCTTCATTGTCAAATAATCGTCAAACAAATGTCGAAAAATCAGTTCTACCATTTTTTTATCTGAAGAAATTTTTCAGGTAGCCTGTGGTAGAATAGAAAGACATTTTTGCTCTCTCTCCTCTCTCACTCTCTTAAAAATTGCTTCCAGTTTTACCAATTTTTGATGTTAAGGAACGCTTTGCTGGTTAAAAATGGTAACCTCAGGTAATTAGAGGAACACAACTTATGTTTGTAGCCCAAGGTGTCCTAAAGGTGTTTTGAAGTTACTTACTTACTTAGCTGGCCCATTACAGAACATTTGTTCCATAGACCGAACTAAGAAAAGATCTGCATTTCTCTCTGTTTCGTGCTTCGCTTTTTGGAATACCGCGCCTTGTCATCTCTTCATCCATTCTGCGTACACCACCATTTGGCTCGAATTAATACGTCTTTTTAGCGGGTTCATCATCGCTCATTTTTATGATATGGCCTAGCCAACGCAATCGCTGCATCTCGATACGTTTATCTATACTGATGTCGTTGTACAGCAGATACAACTAGTGGTCCATACGACGTCGATATTCACCGTCAACGCAAATCGGTCCGTAGATCTTTCGAAGAATTTTTCTCTCAAACACGCCAAGCAAAGCCTTATCTGCTTGCGCAAGTACCCAGACTTCGGAACCATACATCAGCACGGGTAGTACCAGTGTTTTGTAAAGCGTTGTTTCTGTTTGACGAGTTGTGGCTTTGTTTTTCAAGTGCTTACTTAAGCCAAAGTAACATCTGTTGGCCAATACAATTCTTATTTTTATTTCACAACTTATGTCGTTTGTTGTGTTTACGGCGGTGCCGAGGTATACGAAGTCTTTTACTACCTCAAAATTAAAGGAACGAACTTCGACAGTTGGTCCGATCTCAATGGACGCATTGCGCGTCGACACCATCAGCTTGGTCTTCTCGCCGGTTACCGCCAGACCAACTTTAGCAGATTCTCCTTCGACCTTCATAAAGGTATCGGTTACTTCTTTTACTAATCGTCCCATGATGTCTATATCATCAGCATAAGCAAGTAACATTTGGCTATTGGTGTAAATTGTGCCACTTCTTTTTACGTTTGCCTCTCGTATAACCTTTTCTAGCAGGATGTTGAAAAGATCACACGAAAGGCTGTCTCCTTGCCTGAAACCTGTCTTGGTACAAAACTCTTCGGAGAGGTTCTTTCCTATTTTAACTGTAGATCTTGTGTCAGTTAGAGTCATTTTACAAAGCCGAATGAGCTTTGCGGGGATACCAAATTCAGACATTGCTTGGAATACATTTCAACGTAGCCGGCTGTCGAAGGCTGCTTTATAATCGACAAAAAGGTGGTATGTGTCGATCTGCATCTCTTGGGTCTTTTCCAGGATTTGCCGCAGGGTAAATATCTGGTCAATGGTGGACTTGCCAGGTCTAAAGCCGCATTGGTATGGTCCAATTATTTCGTTGACCATGGGCTTTAGTCGTTCGCACAATATCCCTGACACTATCTTGTAGGTCATAGGGAGAAGACTTATGCCCCTATAGTTGCAGCATAAAGTCTTATCTCCTTTCTTATGGACGGGACACAGGATGCTCAGGTTCCAATCGTCGGGTACTCGTTCTTCCTGCCAGATGGAGCTAACTAGCTGATGCATACACCTTATCAGCGTGTCGCCTCCGGTTTTAAACAGCTCGGCTGGTAGGCCATCAGCTCCTGCTGTCTTATTATTTTTCAGCCGGTTTATAGCTGTCTTTACCTCATCTTGGCCGGGTGGTATATATTCAATACCATCTTCTGGGATTGTATCTGTGGTATCTTCGTGGACTTCGCTACTATTGGATACCAACAGTTTGGAAAAATGCTCTTTCCATATCCTTAGCAGACTATCTGTATCAGTTACCAGATTACCTTGCTGGTCTCTACAGGAGGATGTGCCAGTTCCAAAGCCATCAGTGTGATGTTTCACTCTTTGGTAGAATTGTCGGACTTCATTCTGTCTCCTGTACATCTCGATTTGTTCACACTCCCGCTTTTCCATCTCTCTCTTTTCAATGTGGAAAAGACGTTTCTCCTCTCTTCTTTTCTCCCGATATCTCTCTCGTGCGCTACGCGTTGCTACTGATTGTAAAGTAGCTCTATATGCCGCATTTTCCTCTTCGGTAGCAGCACGAC
The DNA here is from genome assembly GCF_047663935.1 of Musca autumnalis. NCBI lineage: Eukaryota > Metazoa > Arthropoda > Insecta > Diptera > Muscidae > Musca > Musca autumnalis. Next base: position 176,557,981 of record NW_027412088.1, read on the forward strand.
ACTCCTGGTCATACCATGAATTCCTTTGTGGAGGTCTCTGGTATCCAAGTACTGATTTTGCGGCTGTTTGCATGGAGTGGGCAATGTTTTTCCATTGTCCTGATATGTTATTGGGACGAGGAGTGCTTTGATTAAGCAGTTGGTCCAGTTGAGTGGAATATGCTGTGGCTATCTGTTGTGATTGCAGCTTACCGATGTCCAACTTCCGTGTTGGGTCTGTTCGCACTTTGTTTGCTACGTTTAATCTGGTACGTACCTTTGCTGCAACCAGGTAGTGGTCCGAGTCTATGTTTGCACCTCGGAACGATCGTATGTCTTGATGCATGTCTTCCATCTATCACAACATGATCAATTTGATTACTTGTTCTTTGATCTGGAGACAGCCGGGCACATCGAGATGATTAAATCTGGTACTGCTAACTACCATGTTTCTTGCAGCTGCAAAGTCTATCAGCCTCATACCATTGTCAGATGTTTCACTGTGGAGACTGAATTTCCCGAGTGTTGGACCAAAGAAATTCTCCTTTCCAGTTTTGGCATTAAAATCGCCTAGAATAATTTTAATGTCATGGGCAGGGCGCAACGGTCATAAGTTTCCTCTAAGCGCTCGTAAAATATATCTTTGGTCTGTTCGTCCTTGTCTTCAGTGGGAGCATGAGCGCAAATAAAGCTGATGTTGAAGAATTTTGCTTTTAATCGAATTGCAGCGAGTCTTTGATTCACTGTGGTGAAGCTGGAGACCAGATGTTTTAACCTCCGACCAACCACAAATCCGCAGCCAAACTCATGCTTTGTGTCATGGCAGCTATAATACAGTGCGTCACCTTTAGGTGTTGTTGTGACGCCTCTACCGTTCCATCGTATTTCCTGTATGGCAGTAATGTCGGCCTTGTACTTTTCAAGTACATCTGCTAATGCGTTAACTGCACCTTCTCTATAAAGAGTGCGAAAATTCCAGGTGCTGATTCGCAGATCATGGTCCTTAAAACGTTTGCGGGGGTCGTCAACTTTTGAGGGATTTGCTTTTCTTTTCTTTCGTTTTTTCATAGTAGGCTATTTTTTCTAGGGAAGGGTTACTAACCCGACGCTCAAACCCAAGTTTTTAACGTTCTTATGGGTGAACGCACGGCACATGTTAGCTCACTACCTTTAACGGGTGTTAGAGGCAGTTCGCCAGGTGACACCACGGGGAGGTCAGTATCCACTTGAGATGAAAGAGGAACCAAGCTAAATCCTGGGCTTTGCCATGTTAAAGCCGGTCAGGACCGTTCCTTGGTATCTTCCATCCGGCACATGTTAACTCACTACCTTTAACGGGTGTTAAAGGCAGTTCCCCAGGTAACACCACGGGGAGGTCAGTGTCCACTTGAGATGAAAGAGTGACCAAGATAAATCCTGGGCTTTGCCATGTTAAAGCCGGTCAGGACCGTTCCTTGGTACCTTCCATCCCCTACGTCACAAAGAGAACATGCTTATCAATTTTGTCGTTTTAATAACCTTCTGCAGTATCCAATGAAACACTCACAAGAAGTATCTAATGAGTGGAACAGTTCTTACCGAGAGCTTGATCTTTTTGGATAAGAATGCGACTATCGCATTCGCATTCAAGTGACTTATTAGATGTTGTGTGGATGTGTGAGAAAATATTCTTTAAAAATCCACGCTTTGTATTGTGTAGATGCGGAGGGAATAGTTACCTCCAAGTATCCCTTAACTGATTTAAGTGTTAATGAATGCCAAGGACATGTTGCTTCTGTTTCATTCTTCTTCTTCTTTTTCTTCCTATCTCACAACAACATTAATTTTTTTCTCATTGGCCATGAAACATGGCATGAACAAGTATTAATAAATTAAATGTTCTGTCCCACTTGTGAGACCAGAGCACGGACAGACAAGCAGTCACTTTCATTGGAGTTCAGAAAAAAATTTTAAACAATTTTTGTGGTTGTTTAGCTATTTGTTGTTTTGCTTTATTTTGGTATTTCCTAGAGACCATTGCTGCTTTTCTTTATATTTCTTGACACTCTCCGCCCACACTCTCCGCCCACCCTCTCCACCCTGTTGCGGCTGTGGCAACTTTTTGTCCTTGTCATTTATGTTAACATTCATAGACATTTAATTGACCGTTAAAATTTTCTAAGGTTTTTGTTATGAAATCCATTAAGAATGATACTTGAAATATTTATGATGTTGTCCGGTGAGGAGTAGCGAAGACTGCTAACACTTTGGGGAAATTGCAGGCTATATACTTGTTCAGCATATTATTATTGTGGTTAAATATTTGTGGCCAAAAATGGTTCCTGTTAAAATTAATAAAACGAATGTTTTGGGTGAGGATGGTGATTTGAAAAAGAAAGAAATTAGTAGAAGCGAAATCGAGAGGGGAATACCTTGCTAAAGACTTGTTGCTGTAATAAAATCCTAACATTTTCCCCCACCTTTCTCTAAACATCAATTTTAAACCCATTTGCAACAGGAACTCAACTTTAAATGACCACATCTTTCAAATGCTGTCAACATAATTCCCCCACAACAAAAAACTAAAGAGGAATGCAAAAACTTTCTTTGGCTTCTATCTTGCTCTCTCTCCGTTCGCATTTAAAAAGGATAATCACCACCATTTATGGGACAGCTTGTTGTTTTTTGTTAATAAAACAAACAAAAGCCAAAAACAAAAGAAGAAGAATTCCACTTGGAAGCCGTTTTAAGTTTTGCCAAAAAATCATTAAAAAAAACTTTTCCCCTCAAACGGTTGTTGTTGTTATTCTTCGTTTTGGGTCCTCATGAAAATTGCAATCATCTGCATTTTATTACATTTCACTCCTTCCTTCCTTCCATCTATCTTCAAACCCACTAAAAACAAGAAACAGGACATTATTCTTTTTTTTTTTGCTTGCCCTCAGTGGAAGTGCCGAGAAAAGAAAGTTCCTGAGTTCTGTCGTTGTCTTTGATGCATTTCATATTTGTGTTTGGGTCTCTGTGATTTATGTTTGCAAAACTGCATTCAAATAATATTGGGTGAAAAAAATCAAGACGAAGAAGAAGCAGCAGCCATAGAAATAGGATGTGGTTTGAAACAACTCAAGTGGAAATTCTAGTCAAGTAGGAGAAATGTCACAACAACTTGACACATTTCCGCCCAAATTGTTATCGTCCTCCTCCTGTCTTTTGACAATTCCTAGAATTTTGTTTTTTTTATGAAGTTTTGGGGTTCGCTCTGCTGCATTCTTCCATTTTACATTTTAATTTGGTGTTCTGCTAGAAAATTATCGAGATTTTCTTTTCTTTGTCGGAAGTCAATTTGATAGGTTGGCTGAAATTGAAAGTTTTGGCACATTTAGAAGGATTTTTTTAAATATTTTGGTTACAGAAGAAGGGTAGGTAGGATAGTAGTCAAGATATCTGGATTTACAGAAGAAGGCCTTAGGTTTTCTATAGGCAGAAGACCCCCATGAAGAGGTCCATCAATAAAAGACTTATTCCTAGAATAATAGGGTAGGAAAATACTATTCAAGGGGTCCAAATATTTTCAAAAGTAGGCCAAAGGTTTTCTAATAACAGAAGAAAACTTCTTGACGGCTTCTAAAGACAGAAAATGGCTTCTTGAGATCTCCAAAAGACAGACGAAGACTTCTTGAAGTCTTCCAAAGATAGAAAAACAACCTTGACATATTCTATAGGCAGAAGCAGACTTCCTGAGATGTTCTATAGACAGAAGCAGATCTCTTGAGGTCTTTTAAAAACAGAAGCAAATCTTTTGAAATCTTCGAAAGATGGAAAAGACCTTTTGAAGTAATTTAAAGACAGAAGAAGACCCCTTGGAGTCTTCTATAGACAAACTTCTTGATGTATTCTATAAGCTGAAGACCTCAATGAGAGGTAGAGATACATAAGAGAAGACCTCTTGAGGTTTTTTATAGATCGAGTACCACTTCAGGTATTCTACACAGGGGACCACTTGCGGTTTTCTATAAAAAGAAGACCTCTTGAGGTTTTCTATAAAAATAAGACCTCTTGAGGTCTTCTTATATAGACGGCGGGCCTCTTGGGATCTTCCATAGACAGAAGACTTCTTGAGGTCTTCTGTACACAGAGAACAGCACGAGGACTTCTGTAGACAGCAGACCTCTCGAGGTCTTCTAAAGACTGAACACCTTTTGAGGTCTTCTAGAGGCCGAATATCTCTTGAGGTCTTCTAGAGGCAAGAGACCGCTTGAGGTCGTCTAAAGGCAGAAGACCTCTTGAGATCTTCTATAGACGAACACCTATTAAGGTCCTCTATAAACAGAAGAACTCTCTTCAGGTCTTCGATAGACAGAAATTCTTTCTAGAAGTTTTCTTTAGATAGATGACTTAACTTGAGGCCTCCTATAGACAGAAGACCTCTCTTGAGGTCTTCTGTAGACAGGAGAACTTTCTTGATGGGTTCTATAGACAGAATACCTAATGAAGCCTTCTACAGCCAGAAGAAGATAGCTTGGAGTCTTCTATAGACAGGCGACTTATTGATGTCTTCTATAGGCATAAGACCTCTTATTGAGGCCTTCTATAGTTAAAAAGAAATCCACTTCCATATCTAAGGCAGAAGATTTCTTGAGCTCTTCTATAGATGAGGACCGTTTGATTTTTTTCTGTAGACAGAAAGACAGAACACGACTCCTTGACATCTTCTAAAGACAGGAGAAGACCCTTTTGAGATATCCTTAAACAGAAGAAAACCTCTTGAAGTCTCAGTGTCTGTTTGAGTTCTCCTAAAGATCTTCTATATTCTGAAGGTCTCAATAAGCAACCATGTAGAAGACCCCAAGTTCTGCTCTCGAGGTCTTTGTAGACAGGAGACCTTTCTTGATGGGTTCTATAGACAGAATACTTGATGAAGCCTTCTACAGCCAGAAGAAGATAGCTTGGAGTCTTCTATAGAGAGGCGACTTATTTATGTCTTCTATACGCATAAGACCTCTTAATGTGGTCTTCTATAGTTAAAAAGACATCCTCTTCCTTATTGAGGTCTTCTATAGTTAAAAAGAAATCCTCTTCCATAGCTAAGGCAGAAGATTTCTTGAGCTCTTCTATAGCCAGAAGATCTATTCAAATCTTCTATAGAGGGACGACTTATTGACGTCTTCTATAGAACGTAGACCTCTTGAGGACTTATATACGCAGAAGACCTCTATAAACAGACAACTTCTTGAGATTTTCAATAGCCAAAGGAATTCTTGAGATCTTCTATAGAAAGAAGACTTCTTGAGGTCCTTTACAAACAAAAGACTTCTTGAGGTTTTATATAGGCAAAAGCCCTCTTGAGGTCCTCTACAGGCAAATGACCTCTTAAAGACTACAATAGCGTGTGTTCTATTGAGGCCTCCTAAAGGCAGAATACCTCTTGAAATCTTCTATAGACAGAAGACGTTTTAAGGTCTTCAATAGAAAAAGACCTATTGAGGTCCTCTATAAACAGAAGACCTCTCTTGAGGTCATCTATAGACAGAATTTCTCTCTTGAAGTTTTCCATAGACCGAAGACTTCTCTTGATGTCTTCTATAGAGACCTTTTTTGATGGGGTCTATAGAGAGAAGTCCTCTTGAAGTCTTCTACAGCCAGAAGAAGATACCTTGGAGTCTTCTATAGACAGACGAATTTCTGATGTCTTCTATAGCCAGAAGACCTTTTATTGAGGTCTACTATTGTAAGAAGAAGGCCTCTTATATAGACAGAAGACATTTTGAGGTCAGAGGCAGAAGATTTCTTGAGCTCTTCTATAGACAGAAAACCTCTTGAGGTCTTGAGAGAGACGACTTCTTATATACGCAGAAGACCTCTATAGACAGACGACTTCTTGAGATCTTCCGTAGACTGGGAGCTTCTTGAGGTATTCTGTAGAAAGAGGACTTCTTGAGTTTTTCTATAGGCAAAATACATCTTGAGATTTTCTCTAGACAAACGACCTCTTAGAGTCTGCTGTAGCGTGTAGACCCATCTCTTCTGTAGGCAGAATACCTCTTGAAGTTCCCTCTAGGGGGAAATCTGGAAATATCCTAAATTCAGAAGAAGACCACTTGAGGACTTCGAAAGACAGAAAACGCCCTCTTGAGCAGAAGACTTTTTTGCGATCTTCTTAAGACAGAAGAAGATATTTAGAAGCCTTTAAGTCGTTATGAGATTTTCTATAGACCTTCTTCTATCTTCTGAAGGCCTCAATAAGCCTTCTTTAAAAAACCTGTCTTCTATTGAACACCCTAAGTTTTGCTATAGAGGTCTTCCAATATAAACATATTGAGGTCTTCTATAGACAGAAGAAAACCTCTTGTGATCTTCTGTAGAGAGCTGAGGACCGTTTGATTTTTTTCTGTAGACAGAAGAGAAAGACAGAACACGACTCCTTGACGTCTTCTAAAGACAGGAGAAGACCCTTTTGAGATATCCTTAAGACAGAAGAAGACCTCTTGAAGTCTCTGTGGCTGTTTGAGGTCTACTAAATATCTTCTTCTATATTCTGAATGCCTCAATAAGCAACCCTGTAGAAGACCCCAAGTTCTGCTCTAGAGGTCTTCCAATGAAATGATATTGAGGTCTTCTATAGACAGAACAAAACCTCTTGTGATCTTCTATAGACAGCTGATGACCGTTTCATATTTTTCAGCATACAGAAACGATTTTTTTTTTCTAAGGACGGAAGAAGATATCTAAACACAGCTGAAGACCTTTTAAAGCCTCCTTTAGGCAGAAGAAGACCTCTTCAAGTCTTCTAACGAGAGAAGAAGACCCCTTTGAGTTTAGTAGAGGTTTTCTTAAGATAAACAGAAGACCTCTTGAAGTCTCCCTGAGAAGATGTAGAACTCTTGAAGTATTCTAAAGACAAGATCTCTGGAAGTATTCTATAACTAGAATACCTCTTTATGTTTTCTATAGGACGAAGATTTCTTGAGGTCTACTACAAAAGACTTATTAAGTCCTCTATAGATGGAAGAAAGACTCTTGAGGTTTTCTATAGACAGCAGGATAAATCTTAATTTCTTGTGAAGATTGAAGAACATGATTACTTATTAAGGTCTTTAATACACTGAAGACCTGTTGAGGTCGCCTATAGGGAAAAGACCAGGTGGTGAGGTCTTGTATAGACAGAACATCTCTTAAGACTTTCTTTGTACCTCTGAGGACTTTGTTTATTTTTAAAGAAGCCGTTAAGATGTTCTCTGTCTACCGATAATCTCAAAAGACATTGTGTCCATAGAATATCTAGAGACATATTCTGTCTATAAAATACCTTTGCCTATGGGAGCTATGAAGAGGTTTTTGTCTATCGAAGACCTAGAGTACATCTTTCCATAGAAAATTTCAAGAGGTCGTATGTTTATAGGTGACCGTAAGAGGACGTTTGTCTATAAGAGACCGTAAGAGCTATCTTGGCTGTAAAAGATCTCAAGACTTCTAATGTCTATAGAATGCTTTTATCGTTATAAGAACTGAAGGGGTCTTTTATAGAATACATCGATCTAAAAAAACCGGAAGCTATCTTATGTCTATATGAGGCCTCAAGAAGTTGATTGTCTAAATGAAACTTCAATAGTCTTGTTTCAATAGAAGCCTTCTAGCGGTCAGCTATAGAATATCTTAAGGGGTCTTCCGCCTACATATTACCAAATGAAGTCGTCTGTCTATACAAAACTTAAAGAGATATTTCTTTTGTAGAAGACCTGGGTCTATGGAAGACCTGAAATATCTTAAGTCTATGCAAATTGACGTAGGGGATACCAAGGAACGGTCCTGACCGGCTTTAAAATGGCAAATCCCAGGATTTATCTTGGCCCCTCTTTCATCTCAAGTGGACACTGACCTCCCGTTGTATCACCTGGGGAACTGCCTTTAACACCCGTTAAAAGTAGTGAGCACATGTTAGTGCCGCGCATTCACCCATAAGAACGTTAAAAACTTGGGTTTGGGCGTCGGGTTAGTAACCCTCCCCTAGAAAAAACAGCTTACTATGAAACAAGTAAAAAAGTATCAGTCGGCTTTGCCGACAGAGATATACCCTCAGCCTGTGCAAATTGAAACACTTTTTTCACAAAAAAACTTATGTATTTAGGGGGTTTCAAAATTTTGGTCGTATGAACCGACAAAAATGTTGATTAGGATTAAAGTTCAAAAAGTTTGCGGAAAAGGTACTTAAAGGAATGAACCGACATAGACCATGGGGAAACTTGTACCTTCGTATAGGGGACAGTGAATACAAGATGTTACAACAAAAACCAAGGCGATTCAAGAGCAGGTCCTAAACTGAATCCTTGCTTGAGTATATATTAAGGTCTCTTGCGGTGGTATTCTCCCGTAACCTGGCTTGAGTACTTATTAAGGTCTCTTGCCGTAACAGTAGTGAGTATCTGTGTATCATCCCTCCTTCCATCAGGTCTCAGTAGATGTGACATAGAGTACTTACCCAGGTCTCTCCCACGTAGTTAAGAGTACTTATCCAGGTCTCGCAAACCCACGATCCCGTATCCTGTTACCCAGCCCGAGTACTTATCCAGGTCTCGGAGGCACACTCCCAAACTGAGCGAAGATACCACGGTTGTTACGGACAGACATCCTACCCATATATATATTCGTCTCTTTACCAAATGCATTTCCATTATAATCTTTAGCCTATGAATCCCTTTATCTTAGTTAATAAAGGAACTTGAATTATCAACAAAACCTCACTTGCCTCTCTCTTCCTATCTCTATAAATATAAATTTCTGTACGAACCTTGGCCCCGCGAGCTTTCTCGAGCATAAGGAGAAAGCCTGTCGTTACAAGTGACTATGACGCGCACACATGTATTTTTCGTGTAACATTTATAAATTTAAAAATTAAATAAATTTTAACACTTGCAAAATAATCTTTAAAGCGGCTGAAAAAAGTAATTCACTGGAAAATAAAAATTAATTAAATTTCCTGAAAGAAACAATTATGAAAGCCCTTCATATAAAATTATAAATGTTGTATTATTTAAAAGACAATTAAAAAATGGTTGTGTTAATTTTTTGTTACTACGAGCAAAAAGTGGACTGTTTTTTCCACGTTACCACCCGTCATAATGATTTCCTTGCTTGGTGAATATAACTTCCAAATGCATTCAGAATAGTCTACCAGACCACACCATTTCGTTATTTTTTGTTAACTTTTTTTCCAAGTATAAGCTAATAGTCCATTGGCAGAACGTCATCGCCATCACTGTTTACCGTTAATGATGTTGTAATGATGAATATTACCATTCACTGGCTGGCTGACTGCCTGACTGTTGGACTGCCAGGCTTCATTCACTTTCTGATGAGACCTGCATAATTAAATAATCATTTTTCATATGAATTTTAATGATACAAAGTGGTGGCGGTATAAAAGCACTTATATACATATGAGCAACAACAACAAGTATTAACTATTATGAACATTTACCTTGTTTTTGTGTGTTTAATACAACAAAACAAAAAAAAAAAAGAAAATCATTTTGCATAACGAACACCAGTAGCAGCAAACAAAAACATTAACTACTGATTGGCAAAAGGCAATAGTTTTTGTTGCTTTTTTTCGATCAAAGGCAAACATTTTTAATCCAATAATGGAATATTTATTAAGTATCGAAAACAAAAAAAAACGAACACATCAAAATCAATAAATTTAATATTTTATAACAAGTAAGAACAGACTATAGTCGGACGGGGCCGACCATGTGATACCCTATACCACTAAACGCGTCTTCTTGGGATAAAGTTATAAGATGTGCATTAGAAATTTTACCAATTTTCACACAAAAGTTTTGATCAATTTAACCCGCTAAATATTATCCGATCATACCGTTGACTTGCACGCTACTTCTTCATCTCAAACCAAAACTACGTTTAAAATTTCGCGCCGATCGGACTATTATTGCGACCTACAGAGCGGCTACAAAATCGAGCAAAAATTTTGTTTTTGGTCCATTTCATCCCTTTAACATTTCACGATCATCGCCAAAAACTAATCAGTTCTATTCTGGTCCAAACCCGACCTCCATACTAAATTTCGTGACAATCGGTCCATAATTGCGGCCTCTAGCTTGATTACAATTTTTAATGGACGGACAGACGGACGGACGGACGGACGGACACACATCGCTAAATCGCTTTATCTCGTCGAGATATGAAGTTTGGTATACCACATGAGGGGTCTACGACGAATATTTCGCGGCGTTACATGAACTTTTGGGAAAACAAACTTATTATACCCTTTTCCACATTGTGATATAGGGTATAATAATTACATAAAAGTTTTTAAAATGTTATTGTTTTAATTTTCTCGTAATCAGAAACGTAACTCAATTCTCAGCGCTTTTTGTGAACCATGCGAAAGTTGTTAAATGATTTTTTGTATGTATGTATGTATATGTGAGCGAAAATACATTGGAGTTTATTAAAATGGATTTTCGAAGGACTTCATGTAGACATGAAAGAACAAAGTAGACAAGGAAGCGTATAACGGAGGATTTTTAAGGAAATTCTTTAGAAAGCATGGAAACATATAAACATGCATATCAACCTTAAGTCTAAGTCATCCATCCATAGGAGACCTGTGTAATTTTACAATAGAAGTTGTTATAACTCAGGCCACTTAAGTATGTAGCGGCGGGTCTTACTACTGAGTAAGCTACACGGGTTGGGATAAAAAGCTGTTTTAAATCCCAGAACATACATATGTATATCTATAGCTTTGTTCCAGTACTTTTTTAATGATAAAAGTGTCAAAAGAGCAATCTGTTGAAAATGAGTCCAACACACACTTTTTTTCAAAATGTACGGGAACGGAAAAATGGCAGAAACGTCAAAAAAACTGGAACAAATGTCAAAGTCGGCGTGTCAGCCAATCGGAAGCCGGCAAACATGTTGCACATTTTTGCTCGCTCAAATTTGTCGTGTAAAAAGTTTCTAAAGAGAGAGCCATTCAACGCCATTTTTGCTCAAAGAGAAGTGAACATTTTGCAACTTTTTTGGTGTACGGGAACGCATTTCGGGGAAAAATGTTCAAAATGTGTAAAAACTTTTTAGTTCTGGAACGAAGCTTATGTGTCACTATGTTATGGTTGTGGTTAGAGCTGGCAAATTATCGATAGTCTGACTATCGTTTTGATCGATGTCGTAAAGCTTTGTTTATATCAGAAACCAAACTAATTATTTTTCAAGTAATTTACGACGAATAAACCAAAAAACATGTTTTTGTGGCCCACGTAGACGTTGTTTTTCGGGAGCAATCAAAACGATAGTCAGACTATTGATAGTTTGCCAGATCTAGTTGTGGTGGCCTTCGGGTCAGCTTATCCACTGACAATCTGGTCAACAGTTCTGTATATCGAAATCAGTAGAACGTGTTCCTAGATTTTATTTTATTTTTAATTTAAACCCAAAAAAAGAAAGAATACTTGTGTAATTATTCCGTAAAGTTTAGAGGGCCCATATGGATACCAAGGACGCTATTTAATTTACCCCAGCCGATGAAAAATTCAAGTTACAATAGAAAAGTTCAAAATGTTTTCAAGAGTTATTCTGTATTTAAAAGACTTCACCTTCAGATCTTCTGTCTATAGAAAATCTCGCCAGGCCTTCTGTCTACAGAAGAGAGTAGGAATTTTGCCTAAGTCGACTTTACCAAGTCTTCTGACTACAGAAGAGCTCGTCAGACGTCCGGTCCGAAGGTATTTTGCCATAAAAGACCACACCAGGTCTACTGTCAGTAGAAGTACGCAAGAATTTTTCTGACAACAGAAAGCCACAGTAGGCCTTCTGTCTAATGAAGACCTCAAGGGATCCTCTGTCTATAAAAACCTGAAGAGGTATTCTGTCTATAAAAGACCTAAAGAAGTCTTCTGCCTACAGGAGCCCTGAAGACGTCTACTTTCTATAGAAAAACTGAAGAGGACTTCTGCCTAAAGAAGAACTGTGGAAGTCTTCTGTCTATAGAAGAACAGAAGAGGTCTTCTGTCTATAAAAGATTTTAAGAGGTTATATGTTTAAAGAAGAGTGCTTCAGTCTATTAAAGACCTCAAAAGGTCTTCTGTCTATTGCAGACCTGAAGAGGTTTTCTGCCTATAGAAGACCTCAAGAGGTTTTTGTCTATAGAAGAACTCAACAGGTCTTCTGTCTATAGAATACTCTAGAAAGTCTTCTATCTGTAGGAGACCTTAAGAAGACTTCTGTCTACTAAAGACCAGAAGAAGCCTTCTGTTTATTGAAGACCTGAAGAAGTCTTCTGTTTAAAGAAGACCTCAAGAGGTCTCCTGTCTATATAAGACCTCAAGCGGTCGTCAGTCTATGGAAGACTCCACGAAGCTTTTTGTATAAAAAAGACCTCAAGAGGTATTCCGTCCACTAAGGACCTCAAGAGGTTTTCTGTCTATAGAAGACCTCAAGAGGTTTTTATTCTATAGAAGACCTCAACAGGTCTTCTGTCTATAGAAGACCCCAGAAAGTCTTCTATCTGTAGGAGACCTTAAGAAGACTTCTGTCTATTAAAGACCAGAAGATGTCTTCTGTTTATTGAAAACCTGAAGAAGTCTTCTGTTTATAGAAGACCTCAAGAGGTCTCCTGTCTATAAAAGACATCTTCTGTTTATAGAAGACTTCAAGAGGTAATCTGTCTATTAAAGACCTGAAGAAGTCTTCTGTTTCTGTAGACCTGAAGAAGTCTTCTGTTTATTGAAGACCTTAAGAGGTCATCTGCCTATTCAAGACCTTACGGAATCTTTCGTCTATAGAAGCCCTTACGAAGTCTTCTGTCTATAGAAGACCTCAAGCGGTCGTCAGTCTATTGAAGATTCCAGGAAGTCTTCTGTCTAAAGACGTCTGCTGTCTATTAAAGACCTTAAGAAGTCTTCTGTTTATTGAAGACCTCAAGAGGTCTCCTATCTATAGAAGACTTCAAGAAGTCTTCTGCCTGTAGAAGGCCTTACGAAATCTTCCGTCTATAAAATACCTCAATCTTCCGTCTATAGAAGACCTTAAGAAGTTTTCTGTCGAAGACCTTAAGCGGTCGTCAGTCTATTGAAGACTCCAAGAAGTCTTCCGTCTAAAGAAGTCTCATCTCCTATAGAAGACCTCAAGAAATCTTCTGTCTGTAGAAGACCTTACGAAATCTTTCGTCTGTAAAATACCTCAAGTGGGCGTCAGTCTATTGAAGACTCCAAGAAGTCTTCTGTCTAAAAAACTCAAGAGGTCATTTGTCTACAGAAGACCTCAAGAAGTCTTCTGTGTATAGAAGACCTCAAGCGTTCGTCAGTCTATTGAAGATTTCAAGAAGTCGTCTGTTTCCGTATATGGAAGCCTTTAAGAACTCTGCCGTCTATAGAAACTTCAAGAAAACGTCTGGCTAGAGAAGACCTTTGAAAGTCTTCCATCTTTAGAAGACCTCAATAGGTCGTTTGTTTATAGAAGCCCTCCAGAAGTCGTATCTCTATAGAAGACCTCAAGATGTCTTATGTATATAGAAGACCTGAAGATGTCTTCTGCCTATAGAAGACCTAAAGAGGTATTATGTCTATCGAAGGCCTGAAGAGGTCTTCTGGCTATAGAGAGGCAGAAGCGTCATCTGACTCTATAGAAAATTTCAAGAGGTCTTCAGTCTACACAAGACCTCAAAAGGTCTTCTTTCTATAGAAGATCTCAAAACGTCTTCTGTCAATAGAAAAGCGCAAACGGTTTTCGGTCTGTAGAAATCCACAAAAGGTCTATAGAAGACGTCAAGAGGTCTTCTGGCTATACAAAACCTCAAAAGGTTTTCTCCCTATAGATTACCTCAAGAAGTCTTCTGTTAATAGAGGACCTCAAGAGGTCTTCTATCTATAGCAGACCTCAAGAGGGCTTCTTTTTGTAGAAGACCACAAGAGGTCTTCTGTCAATAAAAGTCCTCAAGAAGTATGCTGTCTATAGAATAACACAAGAGGTCTTCTGTTTATAAAAGACCACAAGAGGTTGTCTGTCTTTAGAAGACCTCACGAGGTCTTCTGTCTTCAAAAGACCTCAAGAAGCCTTCCATCTTTAGAAGACTTCAATAGCGTTTTTGTCTGTAGAAGACCTGAAGAGGTATTCTGCCTATATAAGACCTCAAGCGGTCGTCAGTCTACAGAAGACTCCACGAAGGCTTTTGTATAAAGAAGACCTAAAGAGGTGTACTGTTTATTGAAGACCTGAAGAGGTCTTCTGTCTACTAAGGACCTCAAGAGGTTTTCTGTCTATAGAAGACATGAAAATGTCTTCTGTCTATACAAGACCTCATGAGTTCTTCTGTATATAGAAGACATCAAGAGGTCTTCTGTCTATAGAAGTCCATAGAAAATCTTTTATTTTAGAAGACCTTAAGAAGTCTTCATCTATTGAAGACACCACGAAGTCTTCTGTCTAAAGAAGACCTAAAGAGGTGTACTGTTTATTGACCTTAAGAAGTCTTCTGATTATTGAAGGCCTCAAGCGGTCGTCAGTCTATTGAAGACTTCAAAAATTCGTCTGTCTACAGAGGTGTTTTCAAAATATCTTCTGTCAATAGAAGACTTTAAGAGGTCTTCCATTTAATGAAGACTTCAAGAGGTTTCTGTCTACAGAAGACACTAAGAAGTTTTCGGTCTATAGAAGACCTCAAGAAGTAATATGTCCATAGGAGACATCAAAAGGTTTTCTGTCTATAGAAGACCTCTTCTTTGTATAGAAGACCTGAAGAGGTTTTTTGTCAAAACAAGTGCTGAATAGGTCTTCTGTCCATAGAGGTCTATAGAAGACCTCAAAAGTCTTCTGTCTATAGAAGACTTCATGAGATCCTCTGGCTATAGAATTACCTCATGAAGTCTTATTTCTATGGAAGACCTCAAGAGATCTTCTGGCTGTAGAAGACATCAATAAGTCTTCTGCCTATAGAAGACCTTAAGAGGTCTTCTGTCTATAGAACATCTCAAGAGTTCTTCTGTCTACAGAAGACCTCAAGAGATATTCTGTCTATAGAAGACATCAATAAGTCTTCTGCCTATAGCAGACCTTAAGGGGTCTTCTGCAAATAGAACATCTCAAGAGGTCTTCTGTCTAAAGAAGACTTCAAGAGATATTCTGCCTATAGAAGACCTCAAGAAGTGTTCTGTCTATAGAAGACCTCAAGAGGTATTCCATATTTAGAAGACCTCAATAGGTATCTGGCTATAGAAAACCTGAAGAGGTGTTCCGTCTGTAGAAGACCTGAAGAGTTGTTCTGCTAATAGATGACCTGAAAAGGTCGTGTGCCTATAGAATTCCTGAAGGAGTCTTCTGTCTATAGAAGACCTTAAGAAGTCTTCGATTTTTAGAAGACTTTAAGAAGTCTTCCGTCTATAGAAACCTCAAGGAAACAAATGGATATACAGTGGCTCCAAGCGAAAGTCGTACAACTAATGAAATTTTTTTAATTGACTAATATCTCCGACACAGAAAGGTATATGAAGAAAGTATTTACGCAGTCTTTTAGTGCATTTACTCGACAAATTAGAAACACGATATAATTAAATAATCAACCCGTTTACATTGTTGAAAAATTAAATTAGCTAAAATACTAAGAATTTTAACACCAAGCGAAAGTCGTACAGCAATTATAAAGGCAAGGTATTTGTTAATATAATTAATTCTACTACATGTTCCTGTTTTTTGTTAAATCCTACGATCGATTTAGTGTAACATCAGTGCTTATTTACAATTAAGAGGGTCAATTCTGGAAACTTGTATCAGATTAAATGGGAAAGAGGCGTAAAAATGAAATAAAAATAGTTTTTATGAAATCACATGAGAAAATGATTTATTCAACTTTACAAACACATTTTTTTTCGATTCAGCAGGTATCGAAAATTAAAAATGCAAAGCTATTCAATACTTTGATGTCTAATAATAAGAAAAAAACACATATGAAATATTTAAAATAACTCAAACATTAAATAAATTTTATTTTCTTGTGGATAGTTTAATACACGAAGTGCAAAATGAGTTGATTTTTAGTGTCCCGACACTCTAATCGATTGAGAAAAATATTTGGAAGCTTATTTTTCCAATGTGCAGTCAAATTTTTACAACCTAAATACCTTGTCAATTGGTGATAAAAAAGGCGTAAAAAAGCTATACATAAATTTGTCCAAGAACGATGTTTAGAATATCAAAATAATAGCGATAAATGTTAAATTTTCTTAAAAGAGTTTAATTTTGATAGATGCAACAAGTTCTGTGCGAAACCTGACATTACATTGTGAAAAATCCCACAAATTGCTTCATGTTTAATACACGAATAACACTGTGCAACATTTTTGAGTCAATCGCGTGCAAACAACTTCTGTTCAGAATTTTATGAAAGTAGAGGACCAATAGGCAAAAACCATATTTAGGTTTTGTTTTCTTAGATCGGGTTCAGATTTTATGGCCTCATCTAAACATGGTTAAATATAGATTTTTTTAAACAAATCTAGGCTGTATCTCTGAAACCAATACGAATCTTGTTTTGACTTCTGCAGCAAACTTGTAGATAAGAGCAGGAAGAAAATATTTGGAAGAATAGTGAACTCGAATAACTGCACTCATTTCCTCAAATTTTATAATATATCTAAAAATTCCATAATTTGTGTATATTTCGCTGCGTATCTCCCAAGCTGTTAAATTTTTCTTAATGTTACCTTTTGGGAAAATATTCGTTGGAATGTAATACACAACTCTTCAGAACATTATATTGTTGTAAAATGCCTCTATCGCCTTGTTTCTAGCAAATTTTTCAACAACAATTTGGTAAATATTTCAACAATTCATTGAAATCCCCAACATGAGAATAAACAGCCTGTGTGAACATTGTTTGAAATAAGTTTTGTAGAAAGTATGTTATGAAATACCCTTAAACAACGTGAAATAACCATTTTAGAGTTCCAGAATGTTCTGAAGAATTGAAGGTCACATTATTTCGAAATTTTCTAGGAAGGTTACTTGGTTCAACTCCCAATAGTTTAGTTGCTACTGCTCAGAGTTCCTGAAATTATGTTAACTTTTCTATATTTTAACGAGTTTGATGCGCTAGATGCAGCTTTTCCTAGTTCATATGTTTGACACATAAGTTCTACTACTTTGGGGCTATAATATTGCTGAAGACTGCAAAGCAAAATTTTTATTAGTTTCGGAGATAAGGATCCGATTACTAGAAAAAAGGCTCATTTTAGGTCGGTTTAGATGAGGCCATAAAATCTAAACCCGATCTAACAAT
Source organism: Musca autumnalis (assembly GCF_047663935.1). NCBI lineage: Eukaryota > Metazoa > Arthropoda > Insecta > Diptera > Muscidae > Musca > Musca autumnalis. Next base: position 176,575,229 of record NW_027412088.1, read on the forward strand.
GCAAAACCCAATTAAGGTTTTTGTATTCTCAATATGTAATTTCAGAAAATGCCCATTAAAAGTTGTTTGCATTTCCAGTGTTGCACAGTGTAATAGAACATAACGAATCAGTGTATCTGCGAGTGTGTGGGGCTTATCTTTCAGATTTGAGTCGTTGTTTTATAATTTTTTTGAAGTCATTGGGAATCGAACTATGAGATTTTATAATTAAAATGAGTTCTTACTACCTGGCGAATAATGTACTGGCCAAGGTAAGCATTGTTCTTTCTGCAAAAACTCTGACTTCAAGCATAAAAGCTTATTATTTGCGACCACTGGTATTAAATAATTGCTTCAATAACATGGGTTGGCTAGACTGTAGTCCAAGCTTGAACAATAAATCGTCTATAGTGGTTCCATAAATGGAAAATGTCTCCATACGACTTATTCTTCCAGACATCCTTATAGGAGAGTTTTTCAAAACAAGCGGTGACATATTTTACACTACAGTTGTACAGAACTGATCAAAAATATTCTAAATCGATTGCAGAATTCAACTGAAACCAGAAGTATGCGGAAGGATTATTTATATTATAAAATATTTTCTCTTTATAATTGCTGTACGACTTTCGCTTGGTGCTAAAATTCTTAGTATTTTAGATATTTTAATTTTATAACAATGTAAACGGGTTGATTATTTTATTATATCGTGTTTCTAAATTGTCGACGTAAATACTTTCTTCATATCCCTTTTTGTGTCGGAGATATAAGTAAATTAAAAAAGTTTCATTAGGTGTACGACTTTCGCTTGGAGCGACTGTAGAAGACCTTATGAAGTCTCCTATCTTTAGAAGACCTCAATAGTGCTTTTGTCTAAAGAAGATTTCAAGAAGTCTTCTGCCGATAGAAGACCTGAAGACGTCTTCCGTCTATAGAAGACCTAAAGAGGTATTCTGTCTAAAGAGGACCTCAAAAAGTTTTCTATCTATAGAAGGTCTCTTCTGTCTATAGAAGACCCTGAAGGTCTGAAAAGGTCTTCTGCCTATAAGAGACCCGAAAAGGTCTTCTGACTACAGAAGACCTGTAGGGGTCTTCTGTCTATTGAAGACCTGAAGATGTCTTCTGTTCTATAAGCCATTACAGAACATTTGTTCTATAAGCCGAACTAAGAAATGATCTCCAATTCTCTCTATTTACTGCTTCGTTTTCTGGAATACCGCGCCTTTTTATCTGTTCATCCACTTGTTTGCTCCATCTAAGCTTAGGACTGCCAATTCTGCGTGCACCGCCATTCGGCGCGTATTTATACGCCTCTTTAGCGGGTTCATAATCGCTCATTCTTATGATGTGGCCTAGCCAACGCAATCGTTGCATCTCGATACGTTTATCTAAACTGATGTCGTTGTATAGCAGACGTTAATATTCACCGTCAACGCAGATTGGTCCGTAGATCTTTCGAAGAATTTTTCTCTCAAACACACCAAGCACTGCATTGTCTGCTTGCGCAAGTACCCATGCTTCGGAACCACACATCAGCACGGGTAGTATCAGTGTTTTGTAAAGCGTTGTTTTTGTTCGACGAGTTGTGGCTTTGTTTTTGAAGTGCTTACTTAAGCCAAAGTAGCATCTGCTGGTCAATACAATTCTTCTTTTTATTTCACAACTGATGTCGTTTGTTGTGTTTACGGCGGTGCCGAGGTATACGAAGTCTTTTACTACCACTAAATTATAGGCACCAACGTCAACAGTTGGTCCGATCTCTATGGACGCATTGCGCTCGACACCATCAACTTGGTCTTCTCGCCGTTTACCGCCAGACCCACTTCAGCAGATTCTTCTTCGACCTTTATAAAGGTATCAGTTACTTCTTTTACTGATCGGCTCATGATGTCTATGTTATCAGCATAAGCAAATAACATGTGTCTATTAGTGTAGATTGTGCCACTTCTTTTGACGTTTGCCTCTCGTATAACCTTTTCCAGCAGGATGTTGAAGAGATCACACGAAAGGCTGTCTCCTTGTCTGAAACCTCTGTTGGTACCAAACTCTTCGGAGAGGTTCTTTCCTATTTTAACTGAGGACCTTGTGTCAGTTAAAGTCATTTTACAAAGCCGGATGAGCTTTGCGGGGATACCAAATTCAGACATGGCTTGGAATACCTTTGAACGCAGCGGGCTGTCGAAGGCTGCTTTATAATCGACAAAAAGGTGGTAGATGGCGATCTGCATCTCTTGGGTCTTCTCCAGGATTTGCCGCAGGGTAAATATCTAGTCAATGGTGGACTTGCCAGGTCTAAAGCCGCATTGGTATGGTCCAATTATTTCGTTGACCATGGGCTTTAGTCGTTCGCACAACATCGCTGACACTATCTTGTAGGCGATAGGGAGAAGACTTATGCCCCTATAGTTGGAGCATTAAGTCTTATATCCTCTCTTATGGACGGGACACAGGTTGCTCAGGTTCCAATCGACGGGTACGCGTTCTTCCTGCCAGATGGAGCTAACTTGCTGATGCATACACCTTATCAGCGTGTCGTCTCCGGTTTTAAACAGCTCGGCTGGTATGCCATCAGCTCCTGCTGCCTTATTATTCTTCAACCTCATCTTGGCCGGGTGGTATACATTCAATACCATCTTCTGGGATTGGATCTGTGGTATCTTCGTCGACTTCGCCACTATTGGATACCAACAGTTTGGAAAAATGCTCTTTCCTTATCCTTAGCACAATATCTGTATCAGTTACCAGATTACCTTGCTGGTCTCTACAGGAGGATGTGCCTGTACCAAAGCCATCTGTTCGATGTTTCACTCTTTGGTAGAATTTTCGGACTTCATTCTGTCTCCTGTACATCTCGATTTTTTCACACTCCCGCTTTTCCATTTCTCTCTTTTTCCTGCAGAAAAGACGTTTCTCCTCTCTCCCGATATATCTCTCGTGCGCTACGCGTTGCTACTGATTGTAAAGTAGCCCTATATGCCGCGTTTTTCTCTTCGGTGGCAGCACGACACTCCTGGTTATACCATGAATTCCTTGGTGGAGGTCTCTGGTATCCAAGTACTGATTTTGCGGCTGTTCGCATGGAGTGGGCAATGTTTTGCCATTGTCCTGATATGTTATCGGGACGAGGAGTGCTTTGATTAAGCAGTTGGGCCAGTTGAGTGGAATATGCTGTGGCTATATGTTGTGATTGCAGCTTACCGATGTCCACGTTCCGTGTTGTGTCTGTTCACACTTTGTTTGCTACGTTTAATCTGGTACGTACCTTTGCTGCAACAAGGTAGTGGTCCGAGTCTATGTTTGCACCTCGGAACGATCATACATCCAACACGCTTGAAGCATGTCTTCCATCTATCACAACGTGATCAATTTGATTTCTTGTTTTTTATCTGGCGACAGTCAGGTGCGCTTATGAATATCGAGATGCTTAAATCTGGTACTGCTAACTACCATATTTTTTGCAGCTGCAAAGTCTATCAGACTCATACCATTGTCAGATGTTTCACTGTGGAGACTGAATTCAACGACTGTTGGGCCAAAGATATTCTCCTTTCCAATTTTGGCATTAAAATCGCCTGGAATAATTTTAATGTCATGGGCTGGGCAACGGTCATAAGTTTCTTCTAAGCGCTCGTAAAATATATCTTTGGTCTTTTCGTCCTTGTCTTCAGTGGGAGCATGAGCGCAAATAAAGCTGATGTTGAAGAATTTTGCTTTTAATCGAATTGCAGCGAGTCTTTCATTCACTGGGGTGAAGCTGGAGACCAGATGTTTTAACCTCCGACCAACTACAAATCCGCAACCAAACTAATGCTTTGTGTCATGGCAGCTATAATACAGTGCGTCACCTTTAGGTGTTGTTGTGACGCCTTTTCCAATCCATCGTATTTCCTGTATGGCAGTAATATCGGAGTTGTACTTTTCAAGTTCGTCTGCCAATGCGAAGACTGCACCTTCTCTATAAAGAGTGCGAACATTCCAGGTGGAGATTCGCAGATCATGGTCCTTAAAACGTTTGCGGGGTTCGTCAACTTTAGAGGGGTTTGTTTTTCTTTTCTTTCGTTTTTTCATAGTAGGCTGTTTTTTCTAGGGGAGGGTTACTAACCCGACGCCCAAACCCAAGTTTTTAACGTTCTTATGGGTGAACGCGCGGCACATGTTAGCTCACTACCTTTAACGGGTGTTAAAGGCAGTTCCCCAGATGACACCACGGGGAGGTCAGTGTTTACTTGAGATGAAAGAGGGACCAAGATAAATCCTGGGTTTTGCCATGTAAAGGCCGGTCAGGACCGTTCCTTGGTATCTTCCATCCCCTACGTCAACCAACTCTAGTAATAAGAAAATCCTTTGAAGTCTTGTGGAGACTATATCCTACTTCAGGTTCTCTATCAATAGAATCCTTCTGAGATATTGTTGGGGTATTGAGGTATTCCATTGGCACAAGGCCTCTTGGGATCTTTCTTATATGGACAGAATACCTGTGATGGTCTTCTAAATTCAAAATATCTCTTGAAGTTTTTTATTGACTGTAGATCTCTCTATGGACAGATGACCCCTTTGAGGTGTTCCATAGACATAAGTTGCCTTTAACTCATCTATGGACATGAAACCTCTTGGCTTGATACGTATCATCATTTACGACGCATCATTTCGGTGGCCATATCACCCTCCAAAATATTTTTGCTATTCTCATAAAAAATTATCAATTTAATCCTTTAACATTTTTTATTGATTATTTTCCGCAGCCAAAAGCCTTATTTCTTATAACCTGCATATGAACTATAATCCGCTTTATTGCTGGCAAATAAGAAAAACCCGAACAACAACAACAAAGAGAGCAACATTCGCATACATTAAATGTGTTACAAAATTAAAGGCAAAAAGGCACACACACACACATGCCACAGAAGGAATGGCATGTCGAAGAGGTAGTTATCCAAATAATGATGACGATACAGCTGATGACGATGCTGCTGCTGTTGACAATAATAATGTTTTGGCAGAATATGGAAGACATTCCAATTGAAAATTGTGTTGCCTGGCTTAAAATATTTTTCAGCGACATAAAAATGCCAATTTCACCAAATAAACATTTCAACGATTTCTTTTGTAGTAAAATAAAGTAGTCGTAGTAGAAGAGACAAGCAAACATCCACACTCAGTTGTATATACATACACGTATGTTTGTAAGTCTGTGAGTGTGTGCTTATAAAATGCCAGCAGTGAAAAGACCTATTCTGTACGCTGCATGGCAAAAAGAAAGAAAACAAATTTAAAAGCTTATGGCAATGTATTTGTGCATTAAATAACACACTGATGCACACACACTCACATATGTATTTACATTGCCACATATGCAGATATCCAAAACTATAAACTGCGACACAAGCAAACATTTACTCAAAGTTTCAAAAATATTCCCCTCAAAAACCCTCACCAACAAAAAAAAAGCAACGCAAAACCGACTTATAGAATTACGCAGTCAGCCGCACAACAGGATATATGAAGAAACAAAAGGACCAGTCGTCAGAGAGTGAGAGAAAACTGTGAAAAAAACGACAACAGACAAAAAAATATGAAAAGTTATAAATCAGTCGCGCCACATGAAATTGCAGTCGAAGTGCGGTAAGCAAAAAACTATCAAAAACGCACACAAACACACATTCATATTTGTGAGAAGAGACATATGAGCAGTAGAGAAAAAACAACAACAACAAGAAAAGCATTGGAATGCAACTCAAAACTAACGAAGCAAAATACCATTGAACTTAATTCTATTTTTTTGAACACACACATAGTCAAATATTCATATAAATATACACATGTATGTATATGTATGGAGATATTACAAACATATTTACACATACTAGCGATTATAGGTGGATACATTTTTATGTAGCAGATGGGTCACTCCAAAGGACACTAAAGTTATATATTTCCAAATATCCGATGTTTGTTGAAAAAGTTAGGTTAGGTTTGGTTGAGTGTCCCCTATATGGACATATACATAAGGCGGAGTAAGCAAGTACAACTGTATATAGTCTGGAAGGAGGAACTGCTGCTAACCAGTTAATCAGTTAATCGACAATTGTTGTTCTTATTGTTTCTCTACGTCCACATTCTGCCATGATTGCTTTTAACCTTGGAATTGTAACAGGACTTTTTTGCAGTCCTCATGGTGGCATTCACCATGATGCGGGTTCTTCGATACCGGATTGACCCGGAATCACACAACAAACGTGTTCTTGAAAGCGGCTGCCACCTCAGTGTACACCTGTATTTGTATCGTATTTGTATCGTTTTTCTGTGTTGGGAGCAGCATATCCCGAAATGCCTGCTACGGATTCTTTTGGTCCATGAAAACCCATGACCAATTTATTTGTGCTCAGTTTGTCACATCTGCATCCACCAAATTCAAACTTCGATGAGATGCAATAAATGTCGGGAGTAGGTGCATCTGAGGGGTTGTTCTGGGCTCATTCGTGGGAAGGAATACGACAGGGACTATGTTACTACATGCTGCGTGAACACAGCCCACCGTAAGTCGTCGTTGTTGTTGTTGTAACAGTGTTCTTGTTATGTTTATATGTTCGTTCCTCTGTTCAATCTGGCTCTGCGTCTATCTCCAGTTCCAGAAAAGTGGCTGCTTCGATGGGATGTAGCCACAGATCCACTGGAGTTAGATGGGTAGGTTTGGCGGGGCAGTTAAAAAGGTGTTGTGTGTCGTGCGGGCCCATGCCGCATACTGGGCATATGTCTTGCACGGCGCGATCGATTTCCGCCCAATACGAATTTAGGCGACTGCAATATCTCTGGTTTGTCGTGGCAGCTGACGCTGCTCAGCTGCGATAGATGGAGGATGTACTCCGAGTGCTTTATTCACACTATAATTGCTTAAGGCCTTGGCAACTGCGTCCGTGTGAATGCTATTCAATCCTGCTTGATATGCTTGTTGATCTAGGGGTTCTCTCCTGTATCGTTGGACCTATCCCTCCTGATCTCCCTGAATGGGCCGGGCCTACCCACAAGATGGTGATTGGGATGGCTCACACGATAACATCCAAGCAGGTACTGCAACGAAAGCATCTCATTGTGTTGCTTTACAGGAAGAATTTTTGCCTCCTCATGTAGATGGTCCACTGAAGATTTGAGGAGGCACCCTGTCGCTGTTCTCAGGGCGGCATTCTGGCAAGTTTGAATCTTTTTCCAGTTCGAATCACACAATCTCGGGGACCAGACTGGAGCCGCATAGCTTACCACAGACCGACCTATCGCGTTATACGTGGCCAACAAGGTTTCTTTTTCTGCACCCCAAGTGCTGCCGGCCAGGGACTTGAGGACCTTGTTCCTACTTTTCAACTTGTCGCAGATAGCTGTGGCGTGTGCGCACGACGTGAATGTAGTGTCGAATGTGACCCCTAAAATTTTAGGGCAGTTTGTGGTCGGAATTCTGCTACCGTCGACCACGACATTCAACTCACGTCCAAACTGCGCTGTCCATGTGGTGAACAGAGTGGCTGTAGATTTTGTGGCGGAAATCTTCATATTCCTCGAATGGAAAAAGGTGGTAAGATCGGTTAAATAGTAGTTCAGTCTCTCACAGATGTCATCAGGATAGGTACCCGACGCCAGGATCGTGCAATCATCCGCATACGTCACGATCTCAATGTGTATGTGTACCGTAAGTCGTCGTCATCCGAATATGCGACTCCCCTGCAGTCTCCCCACTGCAATCCTTGAAAATGCATATTTTTTTGTAATTTAATTGCAATTGACTCCGAGGTAAGATCAAGGTCGCGGCGGTGCAGGAAACCAAGCCCAAAAACAACTGCAGCTTCCTGTGTTGGGAAAGTAGCAGTACTTGGGCAAGGGGTTCTTTGCGTCGGTCCCGGAACATAGATCCAACTGCTTCGCCTGCACCTTTAACCTATGTCTCAGCACCTTCGAGATCCCAGACATGTGGAAACTCGGAAAAATTGCCCCTTTCCCTAAACCAGGTAAACCGCACATGGGAAACTCTTAGCGTCCCATCATACTTCTATCTCCCGTTGTTAAGACACTTGAGTTCATTATCTTACCGTGCTTCACTGAACACCTCCACCTTGCAGACCACCAGCACGGTTTCAGATCTGGAAGAAGTACCACAACAGCTCTCAGTGAAGTCACGGCAAGGATAACTGAAGGACTGAACAGCAAGAGACCCCATAAAGGAACAATTCTCGTGGCTCTGGACCTGTCTAAAGCCTTTGACACGGTTAACCATGCCACTCTCTTGAGAGACGTGATGGAAACATCACTCCCAAACTACCTCAAGAGATGGCTGGTTAACTATATGGCTGGCAGACAGTCTTACGTGGAATTTCGTGGACACAAATCCCCACCAAGAAAGAATAAGCAAGGAGTACCTCAAGGGGGCATACTATCCCCGCTACTCTTCATTTGTTATGTCTCTAAGGTCCCAAAACCACCCGATAACGTCCATCTAATATCGTATGCTGATGACTATACGGTAATGTCTACTGGCTGGAACGTTAAAGACACAGAGGCACACATAAATAACTACCTCCCAACCCCCAAGGACTTCTCCGAAGACCGTAACCTGCAGCTATCCGCTCCAAAGTCCTCAGCCACCATCTTGATATCGTGCACAAAAGAGGTCAACACAAAACTTGATATTCACATCCGCGGGCAAGTCATCCCAACAATCAAGAACCCCAAAATACTGGGAGTAACCTTTGATAACATGTACCTCTTTTGTAAACATGCTGAGATCGTGGGGAAAAGGAATAAAATCCTCAAAGCTCTCTCGGGCAGCATATGGGGGAAAGACAAGGAGACCATCGTGACCAATTATAAAGACATAGGTCGTCCTCTTCTGGACTATGCAGCCCCTATATGGACACCAGGTATCAGTGATACGCAGTTGAAAAACATCCAAACGGTCCAAAACACGGCCCTGCGCATTGCAACAGGGTGCCACTCCAAGGCACCCGAAGACCACCTCCACCATGAAGCTAAGCTTCTCACGGTGAAACCACACTGTACCCTCCTAACAAGGCAAACAACAAACATTGTTCCACAACATCCCATACGGGACAAGGGAGACTTCTCTCATATCAACGAGTGCACCCCGATTCATATTTAGCTCAATGATATGGGACCTACTGTTTATCGCAGAGTCCGAACGGCGTGTCTTAAGACACCACTTGTGGAGAAGTTTTTCAAGGCTGAAATACTCAGGAAATGTCGCCAACATTACTGAGGGATATTTTGCCACCTTTGCACCACGGTGGCACCCTAACAAGGCAACACACAATTAAATGCTCAAAACAAGACCACCCTAACCATATGAGCTGCAACAGACCCCCATCCGAATGAGACGAGCCTATCAGATACGATTTTCGTAAGGAACTCCCTAACATTCCCCCCATTTTCCCATAATCCATCAAATGATGATATCCAAAGCGCTCTCAAACAGGTTCAGACAACGACCATGGAGAACCATATCTCCTCATACACGAGCAGTGTTGTGCTCGGTGGAAGACCACCTCCCATAAGCGAGGATGAGAGGTAGTACCCTCTAGAGAGAACAGATCAATACTATCACAACTTCGGTCTGGCATCTCTAGGTACCCTTTAAAAGGTAGAAATATAAGATCTCCGTGGGGAGGAATTATCATTTAAGCTATTGGGCACAAGAAGTCGAAGCCTGCGCGAGGGACAAAAACCAAATGTCTTTGGAAGTGACAGAATACTCTGTGAGGGACGAGGTGAGGACGAGGCTTCAATAGCACAGAAACCCGCAGTTTCCGGAAGAAATTGAATGACGTCGTAAAGGATAACAGATTTAACTCCCTGTTGGGGACAACTACCTGCCTTAGTGATGGATTAAAGTCGGAATTCTGCGAGGTACGATTCTCTATGAAGGACACAAGATTGAAGTCACAGGAAGCAGTAACATCTGTGAGGGACAGAATTCCATAGTATATGCGAGAGATTGAATGACGAACACGGTAAAGGCAACCGATGTAAATTGGCTACAGAAAGCCAATGTATCTGTGGATGCCATGAATCATCTTTTTTTTTATTATTATTATTATGTCTATAGATAAATACATGTATCCTTACAGACTAAAAATATACATATATACAATTACGATTGGATGGAAGTGTTATGTATTAAGATGTAATATTATTTTCCCTTTTATAGCATCTTTATTTTCAGACAGATCGATCTGATTATAAAATTTATTGAATTGCAAAAGAAGGTAGCGTAGTGGATCGTTATTGGCATAATTCCTCTGAAAGTATTGAATTTGAAGCAGTTGAAAATTTCTTGTTTGCCTGATGGGAGTTTTTATTATGATCCTTCTCATTATCAGGTCTGAATAAATTCTTCCTTGAATGATATTTAAAACAAAATTTAAACCCAGCATTACTCGACGACTTTTCAATGTAGGCAGTTTAATCATATTAAGTCTTGTCTCATACGATGGTAGGTTCTGATAGTTCCATCCATGATGACGCAGACAGAATAAAAGAAATTGTTTCTGAACCGATTCAATAATGTTTTCGTATATAGTGTAATGAGGATCCCATATTACTGCACCATATTCAAGTATTATGCTACGAACAAAAGATATGTAAAGACGTTTGGTGATTTGCGGATCCCCAAATTCTTTACCCCATCGTTTCATAAAGCCCAGTGCTCCATTGGCTTTATTGACCATAGAATTAATATGCTGTCGAAAGCTAAGAGGATGATCCAATAATATACCAAGGTCATTGAATGATTCGACAGTGTCTAACTCGTGATTATCAAAGTAGTATTTAGTACGTAGTTGATGAAGTCGATAGAAAGATATATGTTTACATTTTGGTATATTCAACTCGATTAAATTAAAATTACACCAGGTATAAAAATTGTCTAAATCTGACTGAAGAAGAAGCTGATCGTCCGGGTCATTAAATGAGCGGAATATTTTCACGTCATCGGCATACATTAACAAATTAGAATTTTTAACAGTCGTGGGTAAATCGTTTATGAAGAGTGTGAAAAGAATTGGGCCAAGGTGGCTTCCCGGTGGAACACCAGAGGAAACGGATATACTTTTCGATACAGCGGAGTTAAATTTCACTTTTTGAGTTGGAGGTATTGAAAAATGAGGGTTCTGTGAACATATGATATATGTCTATACAGGAAATATATTTAAAATGTAAGGGATATATAAAGACTAGAGTCTTTGGGAGAAACATACATTTCGTGAGGCTTCTGGTTGATGCAATATTTTATCCGCAGGACGTGGATAAATATTCTTCTTTTCCCCAAGACGAGAATAAATAATCTACTCTATTCAAAAGATGAGCATAGATTGTCCACTTTATCCACATGGCTTGGATAAATGATCCGCTTTATGAACAAGGTGTGAATAAATTATCCACTTTATCCACAAGCGTCGAGATAAATGATTAACTTTATCCATATGATGTGGATAAATGATTAACCTTATCCACAAGGCGTGGATAATTTTTTACTTTATCCATAAATAAATGATTTAATTTATCCACAAGACGTGGATAAATTATCCACTTTATACACAGATTCACGTCATCAATAAGTCGTGGAAAAATATTCCACTTTATCCACAAGACCAAATAGATTATCTAATTTATCAATCAGACGTGGATAAGCGATCTCAATTATCCTCAAGACTTGGATAAATGATTTACTTTATCCACAAAACGTGGATAAATGATTTGTTTTATCCACATGGCGTGGATAAATGATTTACTTTATCCACAAGACGTGGATAAATGATCTACTTAATCCACAAGACCAGTATTACTTACTTAGCTGGCCCATTACAGAACATTCGTTCCATAGGGCGAACTAAGAAAAGATCTCCATTCTCTCTATTTGTTGCTTCGCACTCTGGAATGCCGCGCCTTTTGATCTCTTCACCCACTTGTTTGCGCCATCTATTCCTTGGCCTGCCAATTCTGCGTACACCGCCAAGCGGTCCGTACTTATACGTCTTTTTAGCGGGTTCATCATCACTCATTCTTATGATATGGCCTAGCCAACGCAATCGCTGCATCTCGATACGTTCAAATATATTGATGTCGTTGTATAGCAGATACAGCTCGTAGTTCATGCGACGTCGATATTCACCGTCAACGCAGATTGGTCTGTAGATCTTTCGAAGAATTTTTCTCTCAAACACACCAAGCACTGCCAGGTCTGCTTGCTCAAGTACCCAGGCTTCGGAACCATACATCAGCACGGGTAGTATCAGTGTTTTGTAGAGCGTTATTTTTGTTTGACGAGATGTGGCTTTGTTTTTAAACTGCTTACTTAAACCAAAGTAGCATCTTTTTATTTCACAACTGATGTCGTTTGTTGTGTTTACGGAGATGCCGAGGTAGACGAAGTCTTTTACTACCTCAATATTATAGGAACCAAATTCAACAGTTGGTCCGATCTCAATGGACGCATTGCGCGTCGACACCATCAGCTTGGTCTTCTCGCCGTTTACCGCCAGACCCACTTTAGCAGATTCTCCTTCGACCTTCATAAAGGTATCAGTTACTTCTTTTACTGATCGGCCCATGATGTCTATATCATCAGCATAAGCAAGTAACATGTGACTATTGGTGTAGATTGTGCCACTTCTTTTGAAGTTTGCCTCTCGTATAACCTTTTCCAGCAGGATGTTGAAGAGATCACACGGAAGGCTGTCTCCTTGTCTGAAACCTCTTTTGGTACCAAACTTTTCGGAGAGGATCTTTCCTATTTTAACTGACGACCTCGTGTCAGTTAAAGTCATTTTACAAAGCCGGATGAGCTTTGCGGGGATACCAAATTCAGACATGGCTTGGAATACCTTTGAACGCAACGGGCTGTCGAAGGCTGCTTTATAATCGACAAAAAGGTGGTAGGTGTCGATCTGCATCTCTTGGGTCTTCTCCAGGATTTGCCGCAGGGTAAATATCTGGTCAATGGTGCACTTGCCATGTCTAAAGCCGCATTGGTATGGTCCACTTATCTCGTTGACCATAGGCTTTAGTCGTTCCCACAATATCCCTGACACGATCTTGTAGGCAATAGGGAGTAGACTTATGCCCCTATAGTTAGAGCATACAGTCTTATCTCCCTTCTTGTGGGCGGGACACAGGATACTCAGGTTCCAATCGTCGGGTACTCGTTCTTCCTGCCAGATGGTGCTAACTAGCTGATGAATACACCTTATCACCTCCCGGTCGCCTCCGGTTTTGAACAGCTCGGCTGGTAAGCCATCGCCTCCTGCTGCCTTATTATTCGTCAGCCGATTTATTGCTGTATTTACCTCATCTTGGCTGGACGGTATACATTCAATACCATCTTCTGGAATTGGGAATGTGGTATCTTCGTCGTCTTCGCTCCTATTGGATACCAACAGTTTTGAAAAATGTTCCTGAGTACACTATCTGTATCAGTTACCAAATTACCTTGCTGGTCTCAACAGGAGGATGTGCCTGTACCAAAGCCATCAGTTTGATGATTGACTCTTTTGTAGAATTTTCGGACTTCATTCTGGCTCCTGTACATCTCGATTTTTTCACACTCCCGCTTTTCCATCTCTCTCCTTTTCTCCCTGTATCTCTCTCGTGCGCTACGCGTTGCTACGGATTGTAAAGTAGCCCTATATGCCGCATTTTTCTCTTCGGTGGCAGCACGACACTCCTGACCATACCATGGATTCCTTGGTGGAGGTCTCTGGTATCCAAGTATGGATTTTGCGGCTGTTTGCATGGAGTGGGCAATGCTTTGCCATTGTGCTGATATGTTATCGGGACGAGGAGTGCTTTGATTAAGCAGTTGGGCCAGTTGAGTGGAATATGCTGTGGCTATCTGTTGTGATTGCAGCTTACCGATGTCCAACTTCCGTGTTGTGTCTGTTCGCACTTTGTTTGCTACGTTTAATCTGGTACGTACCTTTACTGCAACAAGGTAGTGGTCCAAGTCTATGTTTGCACCTCGAAACGATCGTACATCCATCACGCTTGATGAATGTCTTCCACCTATCACAACGCGATCAATTTTATTTCTTGTTCTTTGATCTGGCGACAGCCAGGTTCCCTTATGAATATCGAGGTGCTTAAATCTGGTACTGCTAACTACCATGTTTTTATACCCTATACCACAATGTGGAAAAGCGTATTATAAGTTTGTTTTGGTAAAAATTCATGTAACACCGCGAAGTATTCGTCGGAGACCCCCAATGTGGTATACCAATCTTCACATCTCGACGAGGTAAAGCGATTTTGATATGTGTGTCCGTCCGTCCGTCTGTCCATTATAAATTGTAAACACGCTCCAGGCCGCAATTATGGACCGATCGTCACGAAATTTTGTATGGAGGTCGGGTTCAGATCAGAATAGATCCCTATTCCTATTGGTGATGATCGTGAAATATTTAGCGGATGAAATGGACCAAAAACATAATATTTATCCAATTTTCTATCGGCTCTGTAGGTCTCAAAAATAGTCCGATCAATGCGTAATTTTTAATAAGGTAAGAGTATATCACAAAGGAGAAGCTGGCAATTTGAGATGGCGATCGGATAATATTTACAGAGTTAAATGGACCAAAACTTTTGTGTGAAAATTGTGAAAGTGGAACGCTTGACCTTTCAATTGATGCCAATTATGTTGGTGTGCATGATCAGATAACAGAGTTACAGCCTAATATATTCCGATATTTGTTTGTAGTGTAATAATAAACTCGCTAGAAGTCGCAATTATACATCAATAGTCCGAAATTTTGCACCGGGTAAGAGTATAGGTCGAAAAAGATGCCTACAAATTTGAATGATGATCTGATATTCGTTAGCGGGTGAAATGGACCATTGCTTTTGTATGAAAAATATAAAAATTATATTTTTGGTCGATGTTTTAATTCCTTGAGGACATATATATTTCGCAAAGTAGCCTACATATGGAAAAAAACTACTGACCTTTCCTCTGATGTAAATTGCAATAAAGTGTTTGCTAGATAACGGGCCCACTGCCTAATATATAATGGGTTCTGTGTCTCTCCAAAAGTTTATGTAACACCACGAAATATTCGTCCTAGACCCCTTATTTGGTATGCCAATATTCATATCTCGACGAGATGTGTGTCCGTCCATTAAAAATTGTAAACAAGCTTAAGGCCGCAATTATGGACCGATTGTAACGAATTTTTTAAGGAGGTTGGGTTCGGGCCAGAATAGAAATTATTAGTTTTTGGTGATTATCGTGAAATGTTCAGGGGATGAAATGGACCAAAAACAAAATTTCAAACAAAGTTTGAGTTTATGATGAAGAAGAAGCGTACAAACCAACGTGAAGATCAGATAATACTTAGCGGGTTAAATGGACTTTTGTGTGAAATTGGTAAAAATTTCAATAGCGGTTAAACAACGGAAGTAGTAGTACTACATAAGTGGGTTTCATTACATTTTAGTTTGTGTGAACTAAATTTTCCTTTCCTGCTACAAAAATGTCTTTGTCATGCTAGATAACTTTTTGGTTTTGGTCATAAGTATTATACATTACATCTGTGATATTTGATAATTAAATTTTCACAATCATTGAAAATAAGTTCCGTGGAGAGCGATTGTCCAGGGATAGTGGTATAGGGTATCCCATGGTCGGCTCCATCCGACTATAGACTTTTCTTACTTGTTTGCAGCTGCAAAGTCTATCAGCCTCATACCATTGTCAGATCTTTCACTGTGGATACTGAATTTCGCTACTGTTGGGCCAAAGATATTATCCTTTCCAATTTTGGCATTAAAATCGCCTAGTATAATTTTAATGTCATGGGGAGGCCAACGGTCATAAGTTTCTTCTAAGCATAGGCCAGTGTAGATTATTTAATTTATAAAATATTCTACCTTATCGACTAGATGTGGATAAATTATCCACTTTATTCACAAGATTAGTAACGATTATCTAATTTATCCATCATACGTGGATAAACGAACCCATTACCTATACATATTCTACCTTATCCACATGAGGCTGATAAATGAACCACTTTATCTAAAAGACATAGATAAATGATTTAATTTATCCACATGACGTTGATAATTGATCTTTATTCACAACACCATTTAAATTTATCCAATTTATCGACCAGACGTTTCCTAACAATCCCCATTATCTACAAGACATGAATAAATATTCCACATCATCCACGAGACGTGGATAAATGATCCACGTTATCCCCAAGACGTGGATTATTGATCTATTTTATCCAAAATAATTGGATAAATAACACAGTGAACCAAAACTTTGGGGCGTAGGGATAATTCCGTTTGGGGATAAAAGCCCTTAGTGAATATATTAAGAATCCCGAAGGACAGATCCACCGTGAGTCGAACTTCCGAGTTATGGCGTGATGAAGTTTCTGCTGAAGACCCTGTAAGGCATCTGAAATTAGCGTTATATCTTTGTTAACTGTTGTTTTAGCTTATTTATGGGATGACATGTCTTCAGTCAAATCGAATGAGGATTATTTTCGAAGAGCATTTCGACCTTCTAACTCGCTTCCTTCAATGTCCTTTTCGTCCTTTATTTTAAGAACCGCTATAAAAGTACCACAAGATGACTTTTTAAGCTTCGAAATGTTCGGCAAAAATGTCGCTCAGAAAATTTTAGGTAAAACAACAATTAACAAAAATATAACGCTTATTTCAGATGCCTTATAGGGTCTTCAACAGAAACTTCATCACGCCATAACTAGGAAGTTCGACTCACGGCGGATCTGTCCTTCGGACTTTCATCCCCAAAAGTAATTATCTCTTCCCCTTAGATTTCCACCTCCATTTTGTGTCACAGTGTAATCTACATTATCATCCTCCTCACAAGATGTCGATAAATTATCTATTCTTTTTCCACACTGTTGATAAATTATCTACATTATCCATAATACGTGGATAAACTAAAATTCTATGTAATTTAATTTTTCCGCGCAAAGACCCACATTGTGTCGAAAAAGTTGCTGAGGAAAAACATAAACGTTTTATGTGTCGTTATATGTTCCATTGTCCATATGTGGCTATGTTGTACGTGTGTGTGTGTCTGTATCAGGCAATTGAGTATTAGTGAATTTCGTTTGCATTGGTTATAACGATGTACTACTGCTACGACTGAGGAGCAGAAGAAGAAGAAGTAGAATATTTTGGTGACTATGCCAATAATCAATTTCCGTGATTGGATTTTGTTCAGCAAACTTCCGGTTTTTGAGGTTTGGCATTGGTTAACTTGCCATATGAGTACAAAAACAGCAACAACAACAATAAAAAGAAAAATATAAAATTATTGGTTCACTTTTTTGCTTGCAATTTTTGCTGTGACAAAACAATAAGGACAACAAAAAAAAAAGAAGAAACTAATTTTTTTTGCAAGGGAAATTGTTCATAACTTGTTTTGCTTTTCTTCTTCTTCAACATCATTTTCCTTTACTGAAAAAATAAAGTAGTACGGATAAAAATGCCTTTGCTTAGAGATTAAAGAAACGTGTCAAAAAAGAAATTAGTTTTTGGGCCAAAACAAACAAAAAACTTGCAATTGACAATTGGTTGTCGGAAACTGATGGGAGTTGTAGAGAATTTTTTTCCTTCTGCTACCCAAAAAAAGTTGGGTCATTGGATCTTAACACACATGTTTATGGACTTTGCAAGACCTAAGGATTCAGTGGAACTGTTATTTTGAAGAATTTTTGTGAGAATTAGCCAAAAATCCTTCTAGTTTTTTACTCTTTATTGGTTTTCTTGGCTTGTTTACCTTTCATCTTCTTCTTGTTGTTGTACACCTTCTTCTCCTTCGATTTTGTTATGGTTTCTATGACATTGGAGTTATCTAAGTCACTATAATAGGATTATTTGGCAGTTATGTGAAATGTAAAAGACATCCTGTCTTCATGTATCCTGTTTTGCTTCCAAAAAGGACATACTATCCTAATTTCTTTGTAGTTTGCCAGTCAATGTTACTGGCAAAGCTACAGGATTTCAGCTCAGTGCCAACAAACCAAAAAAAAAAAAAACAACAAGAAAATTATAATAGCCATGAAACAAAACAGTCCCATAGGTAGTTTCCAGATTTACTTAATTTCAATTTCTTGTTGTTTTGTTCAATAATTTTCTCAAACCAAAAACCAAGAAACTGACCATTGACTTCTCGGCTCATAAACTTATACGTGTGTGTGTGTGCGAAAGAGTTTTCATATCTTTTTAGTATTTGGGCAAAATAGTTGTTGATTCCATGTGAGATAGAAATTGTATATAATAGGAAAAGAACAACAACAATAAAAACACAGTGCTACCCAGCAACGCTCGTAACTAAATCTTAGTGGAAAATTTGACAGTCCTTCCAAAATCATCATTTCACGTGTCACTTAAGTTCTTAATGGAGTTTTGAAATCGTTGTACTCCGTACGTTCAAATATACCGATATATCCATTGGGCCTTCCGATGGGAAGTCGAATAACTTTATGCGAACAGTATAATAAATTACCTACTTTGGCGATAACGTAGGCGACGTAGGGGATGAAAGATACCAAGGAACGTTCCTGACCGGTTTTAACATGGCAAAGTCCAGGATTTATCTTGGTTCCTCTCTCATCTCAAGTGACACTGACCTCCCCGTGGTGTCATCTGGGGTAGCTGCCTTTAACAGCCGTTAAAGGTAGTGAGCTAACATGTGCCGTGCGTTCACCCATAAGAACGTTAAAAACTTGGGTTTGGGCGTCGGGTAAGTAACTCTTCCCTAGAAAAAAGCAGCCTACCAAGAAAAAACGAAAGAAAGGAAAAACAAATGCCTCTAAAGTTGACGAACCCCGCAAACGTTTTAAGGACCACGATCTGCGAATCTGCACCTGGAATGTTCGCACTCTTTATAGAGAAGGTGCAGTTTACGCATTGGTAGATGTACTTGAAAAGTACAAGGCCGACATTACTGCCATAGAGGAAATACGATGGAACGGGAAAGGCGTCACAACAACGCCTAAAGGTGACGCACTGTATTATAGCGGTATTATAGCGGATTTGTAGTTGGTCGGAGGTTAAAACATCTGGTCTCCAGCTTCACCCCAGTGAATGAAGATCGATTAAAAGCAACACTCTTCAACGTCAGTTTTATTTGCGCTCATGCTCCCACTGAAGACAAGGACGAACAGACCAAAGATATATTTTACGAGCGCTTAGAAGAAACTTTTGACCGTTGCCCTGCCCATAACATTAAAATTATACTAGGCGATTTTAGTGCCAAAATTAGAAAGGAGAATATCTTTGGCCCAACAGTCGGGAAATTCAGTCTCCACAGCGAAACATCTGACAATGGTATGAGGCTGATTGACTTTGCAGCTGCAAAAAGCATGGTGGTTAGCAGCACAAGATTTAAACATCTCGATATTCATAAGGGCACCTGGCTGTCGCCAGATCAAAGAACAAGAAATCAAATTGATCACGTTGTGATAGATGGAAGACATGCATCAAGCGTGTTGGATGTACGATCGTTTCGAGGTGCAAACATAGACTCGGACCACTACCTTTTTTGCAGCAAAGGTACGTACCACATTAAATGTAGCAAACAAATTGCGAACAGATACAACACGGAAGTTGGACATCGGTAAGCTGCAATCACAACAGATAGCCACAGCATATTTCACTCAACTGGCCCAATTGCTCAATCAAAGTATGTACTCCTCGTCCCGATAACATATCAGGACAATGGCAAAGTATTGCTCACACCATGTAAACAGCCGCAAAATCAGTACTTGGATATCAGAGACCTCCACCAAGGAATCCATGGTATGACCAAGTGTCGTTCTGCTACCGAAGAGAAAAATGCGGCATATATGGCTACTTTAAAATCAGTAGCAACGCGTAGCGCACGAGAGAGGTATCGTGAGAAAAGGAGAGAGGAGAAACGTCTTTTCTGCTGGAAAAAGAGAGTGATGGAAAAGCGGGAGTGTGAACAAATCGAGATGTACAGGAGACAGAATGAAGTCCGAAAATTCTACCAAAGAGTGAAACATCAAACTGATGGCTTTGGCACATCCTTCTGTAGAGACCAGCAAGGTAATTTGGTAACTGATACAGATAATGTGCTAAGGATATGGAAAAAGCATTTCTCCAAACTGTTGGTATCCAATAGTAGGGAAGTCGACCAAGATACCACAGATCCTATCCCAGAAGACGGTATTGAATGTATTCCATCCGGCCAAGATGAGGTAAAGACAGCAATAAACCACCTGAAGAATAATAAGGCAGCAGGAGCTGATGGCCTAACAGCCGAGCTGTTTAAAACCGGAGCCGACACGCTGATAAGGTGAATGCATCAGCTAGTTAGCACCATCTGGCAGGAAGAACGAGTACCCGACGCACACTGGTCGAAACCACTGATCTAGCGGCGCGAAAGTCAAAAATTCGAACTATAAAATTGCGAAATATTTTCCATTGTATCGATTACAGACACTTTGCACACAAAGATTTTGTTTTTTTTTTTCATTTTTGTTGTTGTAAATATTCACTCAGTTATTCACTGTCAAATACAAGAGTTTTTGCTGCATCAGATTTTAAAAAACTGTTGCAATAAAATTAACTTGATTTTTGTTTAAATGTTAAATAAATTCGTAATGAAACTGGACAAGATTTATTTTTTATTAATAGCAGAGGGTGTGATTTAAATTATAAAAATTAGTTTGGGGTCTGGAGGTACTTAGTTATATAGCAAAAAATTTTCAAAAAATTAAATTTTTGAGTGTTTTTATGGTTGTACGCGCTTGTTCCATAGAGTGCATCTTGTAAACTTAGCCGAACTTAGGTTCGATTATTTTTTGGGGAATGAAATTGGACTGAATATGGACCTATCTTGAGAAATGTTTGCAAGGAGGAGTTCTACCCCCGGAGACACTATAATACCATATTATAGCTAAATATGTTATTAAATATGGGATAACAAGTAAAAATTCAACGAATCGGAGGTACCATAAAAGGGGCTATATCGAAACATAAATCCGTGTTGAAAATGTTTTGTAAGAAGATTTTATAAGCACTGAGAACACGGAATGCAAAATTACAGCCAAGTTGGTTTAAAAATGTGGTCACGATATTCAAAATACCTTAAATTTGGAGGTACGGTTACATGGGGGCTATATCAAAACGTGCACCTATGTCCATAATTTTTGGTGAAATATTTTGTGACTACTAGGAACCCTAAGTACCAAATTACAGTTAATTTTCTACGAAATTGTGGCTTAAATCCTCAAAATACCGAAAATCTTAAGATACCGTTATATGGGGGCTATACCAAACATCAGCCGATATTGTTCATATTTGGCCCATTATTACCCGCAGGTACAAACTGAGTTTGTGCCAAATTTCAGTGACGTATCTCAATTCGTTTGCAAGTTATTAATTTCGCGCCGCTAGATCAGTGCTTTCGACCACCGTCGCGACGGTTGGAAGCTGAGCATCCTATGTCCCGTCCATTAGAAATGAGATAAGACTTTATGCTCCAACTATAGCGGCATAAGTCTTCTCCCTATTGCCTATAAGATAGTGTCAGGGATATTGTGCGAACAACTAAAGCCTATGGTCAACGAGATAATTGGGCCTTACCAATGCGGCTTTAGACCTGGCAAGTCCACCATTGACCAGATATTTACCCTGCGACAAATCCTGTTGAAGACCCAATCGATTATAAAGCAGTCTTCGACAGCCAGCTACGTTCAAAGGTATTCCAAGCCATGTCAGAATTTGGTATCCCCGCAAAGCTTTGTAAAATGACTTTAACTGACGCGAGGTCCTCAGTTAAAATAGGAAAGAACCTCTCCAAAGAGCTTAGTACCAAAAGAGGTTTCAGACAAGGAGACAGCCTTTCGTGTGATCTCTTCAACATCCTTCTAGAAAAGGTTATACGAGAGGGAAACGTCAAAAGAAGTGGTACAATCTACACCAATAGCCACATGTTACTTACTTATGCTGATGACACTGTGCAACATTTTTAAGGTGATCTTGTGCAAACAATTCGAACTGAGGATTTTTTGAAAGTACAGACCCAAACGACAAGAAACCCTAGTTGGGTTTTGTTGTGTCAGATCCAGATCGGATTTTATGGCCCCATCTAAACATGGTTAAATATTGAGTTTTTAAAGAAATTCGGGGCTATATCTCTGAAACCAATGCGAATCTTCTTCTCACTTGCGAAGCAAATTTGTAGATAAGGACATGAATAAAATATTTGTAGAAATAATGAACTCGAAAAACTACATTTATTGCCTCAAATTTCAAAATATATGCAAAAATTCAACAATTTTTACGCATTTCGCACCCTATCTCCAAAACCGTTAATTTTTTCTGAATATTTTCTTTTGGAAACATATTCCCTGGAATGTAATACACAACTCTTCAGAACATGTCATTGTTGTAAAATGCCTCTATGCCGTTGTTTTCAGTACATTTTTCAACGACGATTTATTAAAAATGTCAATAATGTAGTGAAATCATAAATGCGAGAATAAACTGTTGGTGTGAACCGTGTTTGAAATACGTGTTGTAAAAGATATGATGCAAAATACAGCTGAAACAACATGAAGTAAACATTTTAGAGTTTCAGAATGTTCTAAAGAATTGTTGAGAACTTTATTTGGAAGATTTTTGCAATAGGTTACTTGGTTCAACTCCCAATAGTTTAGCCGATACTCACCAGAATATCAGCAATTATGTAAAATTTTCTATATTTTATAGATTTTGATGGCCTAGATGGAGTTTTTCTTATGTGATTTTTTCAAAAGATAAGTTCTACTAGTTTAGGGCAACAATATTGCTAAAGAGAGCAAGGCCAAATTCCTATTTGTTTCGGAGATAAAGGCCTGATAAAGTGTAGATTTAGCCCGGTTTAGATGAGGCCATAAAATCGGAACTGGATCTGGTTGGACAAAACCCTACTAGGTTTTTTGTAGTCTATATATGTACTTTCAAAAAATGTATACTAGAAGTTGTTTGCATTTTCAGTGTTGCATAGTGTGATATAGACATCATGGGACGATCAGTAAAAGAAGTAACCGATACCTTTTTGAAGGTCGAAGGAGAATCTGCTAAAGTGGGTCTGGCGGTTAACGGCGAGAAGACCAAGCTGATGGTGTCGACGCGCAATGCGTCCATTGAGATCGGACCAACTGGTGAAGTTGGTTCCTATAATTTTGAGGTAGTAAAAGACTTCGTATACCTCGGCACCGCCGTAAACACAACAAACGACATCAGTTGTGAAATAAAAAGAAGAATTGTATTGACCAACAGATGCTACTTTGGCTTAAGTAAGCACTTTAAAAACAAAGCCACAACTCGTCAAACAAAAATAACGCTTTACAAAACACTGATACTACCCGTGCCTGGATTCATATGCTATTGATAAATCTCGATCGAGGGAGATGCTGATATTTTCGGTGTTTTTATTATACTCCTGGAGAAGAGTGTGTTTTCTTCTTAAGTTTGGAGGTTGAATGTATGATAGCATTGGGAGCCATTCTATCGGTGTTGATTTAGTGTCCCTGTTATCACTCTGTTGAGCCACACAGGTGCTCGCATTCGGCTGTTGACTATACCAGAGACATAGTAGATGTTCGAAGACAGTTGGCCGAGGCACACCAATTCGTTCCTGCGAGTTTCTGGATGATGTTGTTTTTAGATTTGATTTTTTGGGCTGGTTTATTAAGGTGTTGTTTAAACGAAAGGGTTCTGTCAAGGGTTATTCCCAGGTATTTTGGATTAAAGTTGTGGGAGAGAACATACCCATTGAGGCGAACTGTAAGTTTTTTTCCTGCATCAATATGCGTGAGGTGGAAGCAACATACTTCGGTTTTCGATAGACTGGGCTTCAGTCTCCATCTTCGGCAATAGGATGAGATTATTGATAGATCATCCTAGCCTTTTCCAAAATATGAAACTTAAAGCTTTGTACTGCGAACGCCATATCGTCCGCGTAGATGAACTTGCGGGAAACAATATCAGGAAGGTCGTTGGTGTACAGATTGAAGAGTGTGGGAGCTAGAACTGAGCCCTGTGGCAAGCCGTAGTTGAGTTTTCTCGTTCCGCTATGATTGTTGTTTAGATAAACAGTGAAGGGGCGGTCGCTGAGGAGAGCTGATATAATGTTACAAATTCTACTGAACGTTATGATCTTATTTAGTTTCAGCAGCAGTCCTTTTTTCCATACTGGGTACTGGGTACCTGCGCAAGCAGATAAGGCAGTGCTTGGCGTGTTTGAGAGAAAAAGTCTTGGAAAGATCTACGGACCAATCTGCGTTGACGGTGAATATCGACGTCGCATGAACCACGAGCTGTATCAGCTATACAACGACATCAGTATAGATAAACGTATAGAGATGCAGCGATTGCGTTGGCTAGGCCATATCATAAGAATGAGCGATGATGAACCCGCTAAAAAGGCGTGTAAACTCAGGCTGCATGGCGGTGCACGCAGAATTGGCAGGCCAAAGAATAGGTATTCCGAGGTATTCCAGAAAGCGAAGCACTAAACAGAGAGAATTGGAGATCTTTTCTTAGTTCGGTCTATGGAACAAATGTTCTGTAATGGGCCAGCTAAGTAAGTAAGTAAATTACTAACACAATGCCTAAGCTCATGATCCATTAAGTTCTCATGAGTGAACATTAAATTTTTTTCTTTTCAAGTGATACACATCCCTTCCATACCCGGGAAAACTGATGCTGACCTTAGGGGCATTCGTTTTACATGGGGGTTCGCCCGGAAGTTGATCCCATCATTAATATTACCAAATATTATTCTCAAAGTACCACGATTCAATTTTATGTGAAGGATTGATTTGAAAATGTATTGGCTCATAGCCCCGTCACTGGCCCGTCGCACGGTGTTCGAAAGCACTGATCTAGCGGCGCGAAATTCATAACTTGCAAACGAATTGAGATACGTCAACGAAATTTTGCACAAACTCAGCTTGTACCTGTGGGTAATAATGGGCCAAATATGAACAATATCGGCTATGGTTTTGGTATAGCCCCCATATAACGGTACCTTCCGATTTTCGGTATTTTGAGGATTTAAGCCACAAATTCGTAGCAAATTAGCTGTAATTTGGTACTTAGGGTTCCTAGTGGTCACAAAATATTTCCACCAAAAATTATGAACATACCTCCACGTTTTGATATAGCCCCCATGTAACCGTGCCTCCCAATTTAAGGTATTTTGAATATCATGACCACATTTTTAATTCAACTTGGCTGTAATTTTGCATTCCGTGTTCTCACTGCGTATAAAATCTTCTTGCAAAACATTTCCAATACGAATTTATGTTTCGATGTTGCCCCTCTTATTGTACCCCCGATTCGTTGAATTTTTACTTGTTATCCCATATTTAATAACATATTCAGCTATAATATGGTATTATAGTGTCTCCGGGGGTAGAACTCCTCCTTGCAAACATTTCTCAAGATAGGTCCATATTTTGATTTAGCTCCCATACAAATGCCCAGCTAAAGTTGTATGAATTTCATGCAAAATCCATTATTTTAAAAGTGGAGTCATCAAAAGATTTGCAAATATTTGCAGCCAGAATGTGGTTATTCAGTATCCAGAGAGTCCAATTTCATTCCCCAAAAATAATCGGACCTAAGTTCGGCCAAGTTTACAAGATGCACTCTATGGAACAAGCGCGTACAACCCATAAAAACACTAACAAATTTAATTTTTTTGAAAATTTATTGCTATATAACTAAGTACCTCCAGACCCCAAACTAATTTTTATAATTTGCGTCGTGCGTCGTTGCGTAAAACAGCTAAAAACTGCACTTTTTGATCCTCTTAAAAAATCCACATTCGTCCTTCTTAGTCGTGCACAAAACTCTTCTGTAAAACTACTGTTTTGACATTAGCAACAGTGTGAAAAACAGCCTCCATCTTCCTTTCCCTAATCCCTTAACATCTCCATCCCCAAGAGCCCATTGAACCTTTGCATAAATTTGGCAAAGGAATATATCCCGTGCCATAACACGAACAAACACATTACAAAGTTGCATATAGGTTCCACATACCTTTGCTAGAAAAACAAATGGACAGTAATGGCATTTCAACAAAAACCCGTCATAAACAAAACTAAGACAAAAACCCAAATGTCCAAACAAGAGACTCTGCAGCTGGAAAATAATTTGACAAAACACGAAAAACCCAAATAAGAGATGACTTCAGACTAAATACTGGCATTCTATTAGTTGTTGTTGTCACTATGCTTCCCAAAGCCAGCAAAAGAAAATGTTGCCTGGCAGAAAAGAAAATCAGCTTTGTGTCTTATCAGTCTATGCGTTTTCTTAGAGTCGTTTCATTTCATTTTCCTTCTTTGTTGGCTGCCCGGCAGCTTGCTACTTGTCATTTGCCTTCATTGTTGTGGAAAAAGGTCAACAATTTTTATCAGACTAATATCGGAAATAGGATTTTATGCTACTCCAAAAGACTTAACTACCACACCTCCCTGCAACGTTCATAAGCAACAACATTTTGGATGGTTTGAATGTAATATTGCAGCTAGTTGTTGCTGCTGCTGTTGTTGTTGTTGTTTCTAAGAAGATGCCTGGACAGTTTATGAAAGTTGAAACTAAAAGCTGACTTTCCATTTAACCATTCCCTTTTGAAGCTTGTTTATATTTTTCTTTGGTCTGGTCGTTATGGGATTTGTTTCTTCCAGAATATTTTCTTGTGTTTTGCTGCTGCCATGGTTTTGGGGGTAGAAAGGTATGGTTATTAAATCCAATTAAACTCTTACAAATATTCCGAAAAAGGAAACTGAAAAATTTAACATGTCATGCTGTTGATGCCCGAGGAGCAGGAGAAAGTTAGAGGTTATGTTTGATGCAGTTTGGTTTAAATGTCTGAACTAATTCATTTATTTTGACAGGATCTCAAAAAAGGAAGATGGGGAAAATTTTGGTAATATGATTAAAACAGTGGATACTTTTTCCACTTCAAAAATCGCAGTCTTTAAATTTGTAAGAAAACAACGTGGTCTATTTAGGAAGACCTTCTTTAGTAAGACCTTATTCTTCGGCTCGGGGCAGAATTTATGTCCTTTAATGGGAAGACCATCTAACGGAAGTCTTTATAGTCTTGGAGAGGAAGACTTTGCGGTATTCTAAAGAAGCTTTTGCCGTCTTCTAGAAGAACATTTTGAAGTTTTCTAAAAAAGATCTTGTAATCTTTTAAATGAGGACTTTTGGTGTTCTAAATGCAGATACTCTATAGGAAGATGTTGTAATCTCCTTGGGGGATCCATTTAAAAAAAAACCTTGTAGTTGCCTTTTGGATATTGTGGTCTCCAATTGGACGATTCGTCTTCTACACGCAGACTTGAAAGTCTTCTAGAGAAAAATGTTGAGGTCTTCTGGAAGAAGACTTTTAAATCTTCTAGAAGAAGAATCTGAAGACTTTTATAGGAAGACCTCATCATTTTTTTCTAGACCTAATAGTGTTCTATAAGAAGAGCTGGTGATGTTCTATGAAAAGACCAGGGTCTTCTATAAGAAGACCTGGAGGTCATCTATAAGAAGACCTGGTGGTCTTCTATAATAAGACCTGGTGGTCTTCTATAGGAAGGCCTGGTGGTCTTCTATAAGAAGACATGGTGGTATTCGGTAAGAAGCCCTGGTGGTCTTCTATAAGAAGACCTGGGTGTCTTCTATAAGAATACCTGGTGCTCTTCTATAAGAAGACCTGGTGGTCTTCGATAAGAAGCCCTGGTGGTATTCTATAAGAATACCTGGTGCTCTTCTATAAGAAGACCTGGTGGTCTTTTATAGGAAGACCTGGTGGTCTTCTATAGGAAGACCTGGTGGTCTTTTATAGGAAGACCTGGTGGTCTTCTATAGGAAGACCTGGTGGTCTTCTATAGGAAGACCCGGTTGTCTTCTTCTGTTGGTCTTCTATAAGAAGACATGGTGGTCTTCTATGGGAAGACCTGGTGGTCCTTTATACGCAGTCGTGGTGCTCTTCTATAAGAAGACCTGGTGGTATTCTATAAGAAGACCTGGTGGTCTTCTATAAGAAGACCTGGTGGTCTTCTATAAGAAGACCTGGTGATCTTCTATGAGGAGACCTGGTAGTCTACTATAAGAAGACCTGGTGGTCTTCTATAAGAAGACCTGGTGGTCTTCTATAAGAAGATCTGGTGGTCTTCTATAAGAAGACCTAGTGGTCTTCTATAAGAAGACTTGGTGGTCTTCTATAAGAAGATCTGGTGGTCTTCTATAAGAAGACCTGGTGGTCTTCTATAAGAAGATCTGGTGGTCTTTTATAAGAAGATCTGGTGGTCTTCTATAAAAAGATCTGGTGGTCTTCTATAAGAAGATCTGGTGGTCTTCTATAAGAAGACCTGGTGGCTCTATAAGAAGAACTGGTGGTCTTCTATAAGAAGACCTGGTATTTTTCTATAAGAAGATCTGGTGGTCTTCTATAAGAAGACCTGGTGGTCTTCTATAGGAAGACCGGCTGGTCTTCTTTGAGAAAGCCTGGTGGTCTTCTATAGGACGACCTAGTGGTCTACTATAAGAAGATCTGGTGGTCTTCTATAAGAAGACCTGGTGGTCTTCTATGAGGAGACTTTGCGGTCTTCTATGAGGAGACATTGTGGTCTTCTATAGGAAGACCTTGTTGTCTTCTATAAAAAGAACTGGTGGTCTTGTATAAAAAGACCTTGTGGTCTTCTATAAGAAGACCTGGTGGTCTTCTATGGGAAGACCTGTTGGTCTTTTATAGGAGGACCTGGTGGTCTTCTATAGGAGGACTTGGTGGTCTTCTATAAGAAGACCTTATGGTCTTCTATAAGAAGGCCTGGTGGTCTTCTATAAGAAGACCTTGTGGTCTTCTATAAGAAGACCTTGTGGTCTTCTATAAGCAGACCTGGTGGTCTTCTATAGGAAGACCTGGTGGTCTTCTATTGGAAGACATGGTGGTCTTCTATAAGAAGACATGGTGGCCTTCTATAGGAAGACCTGGTGGTCTTCTATAAGAAGACCTGGTGGCCTTCTATAGGAAGACCTGGCGGTCTTCTATAAGAAGACCTGGTGGTCTTCTATAAGAAGACCTGGTCGTCTTCTTTAGAATATTTGTTGGTCTTCTATAAGAAGACATGGTGGTATTCTATAAAAAGACCTGGTGGTGTTCTATAAGAAGACCTGGTGGTTTTCTATAGGAAGACCTGGTGGTCTTCTATAGGAAGACCTGGTGGTCTTCTATAGAAAGACCTGGTGGTCTTCTATAAGAAGACCTGGTGGTCTTCTATAAGAAGACGTGGTTGTCTTCTATAAGAAGGCCTGGTTGTCGTCTATAGGAAAACCTGGTGGTCTCCTATAAGAAGACCTGGTGGTCTTCTATATGATGATCTGGTGGTCTTCTATAAGAAGACGTGGTGGTCTTCTATAAGAAGACGTGGTGGTCTTCTATAAGAAGACGTGGTGGTCTTCTATGAGAAGACCTAGTGGTCTTCTATAAGAAGATCTAGTGGTCTTCTATAAGAAGACCTTGTGGTCTTCTATAAGAAGACCTTGTGGTCTTCTATAAGCAGACCTGGTGGTCTTCTATAGGAAGACCTGGTGGTCTTCTATTGGAAGACATGGTGGTCTTCTATAAGAAGACCTGGTGGCCTTCTATAGGAAGACCTGGCGGTCTTCTATAAGAAGACCTGGTGGCCTTCTACAGGAAGACCTGGAGGTCTTCTATAAGTAGACCTGGTGGTCTTCTATAAGAAGAGCTGGTTGTCTTCTTTAGAAAATTTGTTGGTCTTCTATAAGAAGACATGGTGGTATTCTATAAAAAGACCTGGTGGTGTTCTATAAGAAGACCTGGTGGTCTTCTATAGGGAGACCTGGTGGTCTCCTATAGGAAGACCTGGTGGTCTTCTATAGAAAGACCTGGTGGTCTTCTATAGAAATACCTGGTGGTCTTCTTATAGAAGACCTGGTGGTCTTCTATAAGAAGACATGGTTGTCTTCTATAAGAAGACATGGTTGTCTTCTATAAGAAGGCCTGGTTGTCGTCTATAGGAAAACCTGGTGGTCTTCTATATGAAGACCTGGTGGTCTTCTATAAGAAGACCTGGTGGTCTTCTATAAGAAGACGTGGTGGTCTTCTATAAGAAGACGTGGTGGTCTTCTATAAGAAGACGAAATGGTCTTCTATAAGAAGACGTGATGGTCTTCTATAAGAAGACGTGGTGTTCTTCTATAAGAAGACGTGGTGGTCTTCTATGAGAAGACCTAGTGGTCTTCTATAAGAAGATGTGGTGGTCTTCTATAGGAAGACCTGGTGGTCTTCTATAGAAAGACCTAGTGGTCTTCTATAGAAAGACCTGGTGGTATTCTATAGGAAGACCTGGTGGTTTTCTATAGGTAGATCTGGTGGTCTTCTATAGGAAGACCTGGTGGTCTTCTATAAGAAGACCTGATTGTCTTCTATAAGAAGACCTGGTTTTCTTCTATAAGAAGACCTGGTGGTCTTCTATAGGAAGACCTGGTGGTCTCCTACAAGAAGACCTGGTGGTCTCCTACAAGAAGACCTGGTGGTCTTCTATAAGAAGACCTGGTAGTCTTCTATAAGAAGACCTGGTAGTCTTCTATAAGAAGACCTGGTGGTCTTCTATAAGAAGATCTGGTGGTCTTCTATAAGAAGACCTGTTGGTCTTCTATAAGAAGACCTGGTGGTCTTCTATAAGAAGACCTGGTGGTCTTCTATAAGAAGACCTGGTGGTCTTCTATAAGAAGACGTGGTGGTCTCCTATAAGAAGACCTGGTGGTCTTCTATAAGAAGATCTGGTGGTCTCTTATAAGAAGACCTGGTGGTCTTCTATAGGAAGACCTAGTGGTCTTCTATAAAAGGACCTGGTGGTCTTCTATAGAAAGACCTGGTGGTCTTCTATAGGAAGACCTGGTGGTCTTCTATAGGAAGACCTAGTGGTCTTCTATAGAAAGACCTGGTGGTCTTCTATAAGAAGACTGGTTGTCTTCTATAAGAAGACCTGGTTTTCTTCTATAAGAAGACCTGGTGGTCTTCTATAGGAAGACCTAGTGGTCTTCTATAGAAAGACCTGGTGGTCTTCTATAGGAAGACCTAGTGGTCTTCTATAGAAAGACCTGGTGGTCTTCTATAGGAAGACCTAGTGGTCTTCTATAGAAAGACCTAGTGGTCTTCTATAAGAAGACCTGGTTGTCTTTTATAAGAAGACCTGGTTTTCTTCTATAAGAAGACCTGGTGGTCTCCTACAGGAAGACCTGGTGGTCTTCTATAAGAAGACCTGGTAGTCTTCTATAAGAAGACCTGGTAGTCTTCTATAAGAAGACCTAGTGGTCTTCTATAAGAAGATCTGGTGGTCTTCTATAAGAAGAAGACCTAAAAGAAGACCTAATGGTCTTCTATAAGAAGACCTGGTGGTCTTCTATGTTAAGACTTGGTGGTCGTCTTTTGGATGACCTGGTGGTCTTCTATCGGAAGACCTGATGGTACTCTGCAGTAAGACGTTTGGTCTTTTATATTAAAAGCTGGTGATATTTTATACCAAAGTCTGGTGGTCTTCTTAAGTAAGACCTGGTGATCATCTATAGGAAAACCTTTGGTCTTCCATGAGAAAACCTGGTCTTCTGTACGAAGACCTGGTGTTCCTCTATGAGAAATCTTCCTCCCGAATTTTTGCGATTTTTTCCTCGAATTCCTGTTTTTTTTTTTATTTGCCAAGACCTGGTTGTCTTCCCTTAAAAAGCCTAGTGATCTCCTGTGACACGACCTGGTGATCTTCAATTGGAAGAACTGCTATTTTTCTAGAAGAAGTATTAGTGCTGTCTTATCTTAGAAGTCCCTGTGATCTATAAGCATACCTTGTTATATTCTATGACAAGATTACTTCTAGGACACGAAATGTTATCTAAAAAAGACCTGTTGCCTAAATTAATAAAAGACTTCAGCAGGTCTTCTGCGTTGAAGACTTCAAGTGGACATCATCCTGTAGAAGACCTCAAGATATCTAAAAAGATCTCACGAAGTCTTCTATCTTTGGTGGAAGATGTCTTCGAAAGGTCTTTTGTCAACTGTTGTCCATAGAATACCTCAAGAGGTATTTTTAAATATGCACTCTGTGCGTTTGTTAAATCCATTCTTCAACACATTTACAACACCTTGTTGTCTATGATACGACGTTGGATTCCCGTTAATTTCTCTCCATAATTTATAGACAAATAAAAAATATTGTGATTGCAAAAAAGCTAACTAGCCATTGAGCTAACAACCGACCAGCCAACCATTTGTTTAACCATTCAACTAACAATAAATATCATTTTGAATGCATTTATATGTTTGTACGATGGTGTCTGTTTGTGTTTGCAAATAAAAACCAATATCTTAAAGGCAAAATCGACATGGAAGGGGAAGATAACTTAAAGAGAATTCAATATTTTTCCTAACGAGCAACAACAACTTTAGAATCAGTAGCAAAGAAGCAGCAACAATACCAACAATTTGTACATAGATGCATTTTAAGCTATGTAGCTATTTACACATACATACATATGTCTGAATATACCGACGCATTTTGAAATACCATACCTGAATATCATATACAAATACTAGCCCGGTCAGGATGCCAATGTGTTCTCCGCTAGGTATTACTAGTTTTGGTTTAAAGTTCTAAGCTTAACTTGTACTCAACACCATAAGATTGTGGTGGTATTGGTAGAAGAAAGGGGTATGTGTGTGTGTCGTGTGTATGCTTGGGTGTGCAAATGTGCCAAAAAAGTCAATATCCTTTGGCGAAATGTAGAAACAAAAAAACGGAAACAACACTAGGTAACACTAACGGAAATGTAGCACTTATTCACATGTATGCATAGAAAAGTACGTACTCACACACACACGCTCACACTCACACTCTCAATCAGATACAAATACAATAATATTACATTTTGAAATAGAAGATAGTACAACAACAATTGTACAACAGAAACATAATCAACATGGAAATCGAAAGGACAGTAAAGGGTAATCGTTTAGCAGTGGGATATAAATGTAAATATTTAAATTATCTTATTTTTGCTATAGCTCAAATTCTACGAACGGTGCTTCGAAAACCCTACATTCTATTGCAAATAAATACTTCTACATATAAAACGATGCCATATTGTTCGGAAGCATGGTAACTTTGACGATGTCCCAATCAGGAACTGTAACATTTTATCATGTCGATGTAGCGCTAAGATCAAAGATATGAGCTGCCTCCGATTCAATTTATAAGGGTGTACTTTTGTCAGGCTAAATTTTCATCCTTAAACGTCAAATCTATACTGCCGCCGTTTAGTTTACTGCTGATCGGAATATTGCTTTGTAATTGCAACCGATTATCGACAGAGAAATAACTGGGCTTTGCGCAAACGACTTGATTAGGATGTGGAATTTGGTATTCGGAATTTAAACACCGTCGACTAAAAACTGGCAAAGGAAAAGTTCAAAGTCGGCAAAATAAGTAAACTGGAGTCAGAGTCGGAGTTAGTTTAGAAGGGTTACAGATAGAACGGTTGTTACTTTTAACGGCGTGATAGAACCGAAGAGCTGCTCGTATTATTTTAACCGGTTGTTTAGGGCGGAGAGAAGTGTGCTACGCCATATAAGTTGACAGGGTGATCCAGCTACTGTAGCCAGTCAAGGTTGCCAGTAGAAGCGAATCATAGAGGCTGATCTCCCTCTTGTGGCAGTAACGAAGCTCTTCGAGATACTTCTCTTCCCCTTGATGAGAAGCAGTTACCCAGTTTCCCAACATCAGATTGGATTTCGGAAAATGCACAGAAAACACGCCATTTCCACACATCGAAGACCTGCAGCTCTACTTTGAGAAGGCCTGGTGGTCTTCTATTAAAAGACCTCGTGGTCTTCTATAGGGAGACCTGGTGGTCTCCTACTAGAAGACCTGGTGGTCCTCTGCAGTAAGACGTTTGGTATTTTATATTATAAGCTGGTGATATTTTATACATCAGTCGAAGGACTGAACCAGAGCAGGTCGTGCGACGGAACAGTTATGGTGCCTCTTGACCTATCGAAGGCTTTCGATATCGTCAACCATGCCAAGCTGTTCGAGGATATAGAAAAAACTTCCCTTCAGACGTGTTTGAAACGTTGGATAATCAACAATATGTGTGGACACAAGTCATTTGTAGAATACAGAAATAAGAAGTATAAATCCTTTAGAGGTCTTCTGTCTTTAGAAGACTTCAAGTCGTACACAGATCTGTTGCCTTCGCATTTATTATTTATTTAGTTATTATTAACAATGTAGAAAATACAGAGTTAGTAAAAGACAAGATATAGCATCGGCTAATGTGACCATCAGCTATGTTGTATTCGTATATAGAAGAAATAACTATGACTTTTCTATGGAAAGGTCTCAAATGTCCTTTGTCTATAAAATTCCACTGAACTCATTTTTCCCTATATCAGATCTCAAGAGGTCTCCTGTTTATAAAAGACATCGAGAGAGGTATTTTCCTCTGAAGAATGGATATGGAAAAACTAAGTTAAAACTACTTAATAACTCTGTCTATAGATGACCTTAATAGGTCTACTTTCTATTAAAGACCTTTGAAGACTACTGCTTATAGATGACATCACGGGCCTTCTTTCTGGGGACGACCTGGAGAGGTGTTTTGAGAAGGGAAGACCTCTAGACGTCTTCAAACTTTCAAAGACCTGCAGATTTCTACTGGTTATAAACGTTTTCCTTGTCCTCTATAGAAGATTTCCTCGTAAATGTCCTTATCTTCTATAAGAAGGTCAAGAGGTCTTCTGTCCATAGAAGACCTCAAGAAGTCTTCTGTCTATAGGAGACCTCAAGAGGTCTTCTGTCTATAGGAGACCTCAAGAGATCTTTTGTCTTTTGAATATCTCAAGAGGTATTTTGTCTTTTGAAGATCTCAAGAGGTCTTTCGTCTATAGAAGATATCTTCTGTTTATAGACGACCTTAAGAGGTCCTCTGTCTATAGAGTACCTCAAAAACTCTACTGTCTATAGAAGACCACAAAAGGTCATGTGTCTAGAGAAAACCTGAAGACGTCTTCTGTCTATAGAAGACCTCCAGAGGTCCTCTGTCTACAGTAGACGTAAAGAGGTATTGTGTCTATAGAAGACCTCTGTCTTTAGGTATTCAGTCTATAGAAGACCTCAAGAGATCTTCTGCCATTAGAAGACCTCAAGAGGTCTTCTTTCCTTCACAGACCTCACCAGGTCTTCTGTTTATAAAAGGCCCCACTATAGAATACCTCAAGAGTTTTTCTGTCTATAGCAAACCTCAAGAGGTCTTCTGTCTATAGAAGACCTCAACAGGTCTTCTGTCTACAGAAGACTTCAAGAGTTATCATCTCTATAGAAAACCACAACAGGTCTTCCGTCTATAGAAGACCTCAAGACGTCTTTTGTCTATAGAAGACTTCAAATGGTCTTCTGTCTATAGAATACCTCAAGAGATCTTTTGTCTATAGAAGACGTCATGAGGTATTCTGCCTATAGAGGATCTCAAGAGAAAGTATGTCTTCTGTCTACAGAAGACCTCACCAGGTCTTCTGTCTATAGAAGACTTCATTATAGAAGAGCTAAAGAGTTATTCTCTCTATAGAAAACCACAAGATGTCTTCTGTCCATAGAAGACCTCAAGACGTCTTTTGTCTATAGAAGACCTCAAGGGCTCTTTTATCAATAGAAGATCTCAAGAGCTCTTCTGTCAATAGAAGACCTCAAGAGCTCTTCTGTCAATAGAAGACCTCAACAGGTCTCCTGTCAAGATCTCTTGAGGACTTCTGTCAATAGAAGACCTCAAGAGGTCTTCTGTCCATAGCAAACCTCAAGAGGTCTTCTGTCTATAGAAGACCTTAAGAGACCTTCTTTCTAAAGAAAACCGCAAGAGGGCTTCTGTCTATAAAAAACCTCAAGAGGTCTTCTGTCTATAGAAGACCTGAAGAAGTCTTCTGTCTATAGAAGACCTCAAGAGGTCTTGTGTATATAGAAGTCCTCAAGAGATCTTGTGTTTACAGAAGACTCCAAGAGGTCTTCTGTCTATAGTAGACCTCAAGATGTCTTCTGTCTATAGAAGACCTCAAGATGTCTTCTGTCTTTTGAAGACCTCAACAGGTCTTCTGTCTGTAGCATACTTCACTACAGAAGACATCAAGAGTTATTCTCTCTATAGAAAATCACATGAGGTCTTCTGTCCATAGAAGACCTCAAGACGTCTTTTTTTTTTGGAAGACCTCAAGAGCTCTTCTGTCAATAGAAGACCTCAAGAGGTCTTCTGTCCATAGCAGACCTCAAGAGGTCTTCCGTCTATAGAAGACCTCAAGAGGCCTTCTTTCTAAAGAAAACCGCAAGAGGTCTTCTGTCAATAGCAGACCTCAAAAGGTCTTCTGTCTATAGAAGACCTCAAAAGGCATTCTTTCCATAGAAAACCTCAAGAGGTCTTCTGTCCATAGAAGAGTTTAAGAGGTTTTCTGTCCAAAGAAGACCGCAAGAGGTCTTCTGTCTATATAGAAAACCGCAAGAGGTATTCTGTCTATAGAAGACCTCAAGATGTCTTCTGTCTATAGAAGACCTAAAGATGTCTTCTGTCTATTGAAGACCTCAACAGGTCTTCTGACTGTAGCAGACTTCACTATAGAAGACCTCAAGAGTTATTCTCTCTATAGAAAATCACATGAGCTCTTCTGTCAATAGAAGACCTCAAGAGGTCTTCTTTCTATAGAAGACCCAAGAGGTCTTCTGTCTGTAGAAGACCTCAAGAGGCCTTCTTTCTAGAGAAAACCGCAAGAGGTCTTCTGTCTATAGAAGACCCAAGAGGTCTTCTGTCTATAGAAGAACCAGGAGGTCTTCTGTCAATAGTAGACCTCAAGAGGTCTTCTGTCAATAGTAGACCTCAAGAGGTCTTCTGTCTATAGAAGACCTCAAGAGGCATTCTGTCTATAGAAAACCTCAAGAGGTCTTCTGTCCATAGAAGAGTTTAAGAGGTTTTCTGTCCAAAGAAGACCTCAAGAGTACTTCTGTCTACAGAACCTCAAGAGGTCTTCTGTCTATAGAAGACCTCAAGAGGTCTATCTGTCTATATTGAAAACCGCAAGAGGTCTTCTGTCTATAGAAGACCTCAAGATGTCTTCTGTCTATTGAAGACCTCAACAGGTCTTCTGTCTGTAGCAGACTTCACTATAGAAGACCTCAAGAGTTAATCTCTCTATAGAAAATCACATGAGGTCTTCTGTCTATAGAAGACCCAAGAGGTCTTCTGTCTATAGAAGACCTCAAGAGGCCTTCTTTCTAAAGAAAACCGCAAGAGGTCTTCTGTCTATAAAGAAACTCAAGAGGTCTTCTGTCTATAGAAGACCTGAAGAAGTCTTCTGTCTATAGAAGACCTCAAGAGGTCTATCTGTCTATATTGAAAACCGCAAGAGGTCTTCTGTCTATAGAAGACCTCAAGATGTCTTCTGTCTATAGAAGACCTCAAGAGGTCTATCTGTCTATATTGAAAACCGCAAGAGGTCTTCTGTCTATAGAAGACCTCAAGATGTCTTCTGTCTACAGAACCTCAAGAGGTCTTCTGTCTATAGAAGACCTCAAGAGGTCTATCTGTCTATATTGAAAACCACAAGAGGTCTTCTGTCTATAGAAGACCTCAAGACGTCTTTTGTCTATAGAAGACCTCAAGAGCTCTTCTGTCAATAGAAGACCTCAAGAGGTCTTCTTTCTATAGAAGACCCAAGAGGTCTTCTGTCTATAGAAGATCTCAAGAGGCCTTCTTTCTAGAGAAAACCGCGAGAGGTCTTCTGTCTATAGAAGACCCAAGAGGTCTTCTGTCAATAGCAGACCTCAAGAGGTCTTCTGTCCATAGAAGAGTTTAAGAGGTTTTCTGTCCAAAGAAGACCTCAAGAGTACTTCTGTCTACAGAAACTCAAGAGGTCTTCTGTCTATAGAAGACCTCAAGAGGTCTATCTGTCTATATTGAAAACCGCAAGAGGTCTTCTGTCTATAGAAGACCTCAAGATGTCTTCTGTCTATAGAAGACCTCAAGATGTCTTCTGTCTATTGAAGACCTCAACAGGTCTTCTGTCTGTAGCAGACTTCACTATAGAAGACCTCAAGAGTTAATCTCTCTATAGAAAATCACATGAGGTCTTCTGTCTATAGAAGACCTCAAGATGTCTTCTGTCTATAGAAGACCCCAAGATGTCTTCTGTCTATTGGAGACCTCAACAGGTCTTCTGTCTGTAGCAGACTTCACTATAGAAGACCTCAAGAGTTATTCTCTCTATAGAAAATCACATGAGGTCTTCTGTCTATAGAAGACCCAAGAGGTCTTCTGTCTATAGAAGACCTCAAGAGGCCTTCTTTCTAAAGAAAACCGCAAGAGGTCTTCTGTCTATAAAGAAACTCAAGAGGTCTTCTGTCTATAGAAGACCTGAAGAAGTCTTCTGTCTATAGAAGACCTGAAGAAGTCTTCTGTCTATAGAAGACCTCAAGAGGTCTTCTGCCTCTAGAAGATCTCAAGAAATCTTCTGTCTACAGAAGAACTCAAAAGTTCTTCTATCTATAGAACATCTCAAGATGTCGTCTGCCCATAGAAGAACTTTCTTTCTTCTATCAGAATAAACTTTTTTCTTCTGCTAGTTTTATGCATAAACCTTGCTATTTTTCTACCCCTGGCAATTCGGACACACAGCAAGCCATGCCGTCAGCCACACAATAAATGCAAGTGTTGCACTTTTGTGTTTTTCTTTTTTCTGTTTTATTTCAATTTATGCTGTTGATGCAACAAAAGTTGCTAAAGTGTTGGCTTTTGTGTTGTTGTATATGTTTATATTGGTATTGTTGTTGTCAGGGTTTTGTAGGTATGTGTTGTATGCATACATGTGAGTGAGTGTTTTTCTATAAACATGTTAGGAATATTGAATTTAGTTTGTCTGCATTATAGCATCGTCATCGTCTTATCGGTTTTCTTTTTAGTTTTATATTTTTTATTTTGTTTTGTTTTCTTGATTCAAGTGCATTTGTATTGGTGCATGGTGATGTTGAGCATATAAAGTGTTTGTTTCTGTTTATAAAACAACAGAAGCATCAGCAGCAGTGGCGGCAGTAGCCTGAGAAGAATGTATGTGACGTTGAGATGTGTAAAATAGTGGCGTGTGTGTTTGCATGAGTGTGTGTGTGTGATTGAGTATGTCTGCCAGTTGCATGCAAGTGACGTGTGAAAATGTTAAGCGGAACTTGTTATTGTTTTCTTCTTATTTTTATTTCAATTCCTCTTACTTTGCCGCTTTCTTTGAAAGCAAAAAAAAGCTTGAGTACAAGAAGAAATCTAAGAAATCTTCCATGAAGATTGTCTTGAAGTTTCCATTACGGACATCCAAAGATGTCGAGAACATCATCGACGACTGATGCTAACGCTGCTGTGGCGGAAATGCATTGAGTAACAATGTAAAGAGGGCCAAAGAACTAGGATTCCCGAGAAGGAAGGGCAATACATGAGTGTACTGCCATGGCCCAGAATAATGTTTTATATGAAAAATGCAAAAAGCATTTGTAAAATGTATTCATGTCAAATTATAACTGATTTGATATGAATATCACTTTAATGAAATTTCCAAGAATGTTGTTGTGCTGTTTTCATTCCTCTTTTTCTCGTTGTTGTTGTTGAATGTGTCAAATTGCTGCAGAGAACATGTGTGGCATTCATCGCGGCATCAATAAGTTGTAAATGGAACGGAATATGTAATGTAATGTATTGAGGTAATAATGCAGAGAAGGATGTTATTTGTTGTATGGAAATATTTTAGCTTTTCGCAAATCCCTTCTGAAATTAATGTTCGCAGAGAAAGAGAAAACTAGCTCCAGTTTTTATAGAAATACTAAAATAACACTGTGTGTAATTTTTGAGTCATGTTTTATTAACCATATTCTGACTCCACAGTCAGATTCCTAGAATCTTCATATGTCCTAAAAAGTTGTTTATTGAAATCTTAGCTGCATTTTTGTGGCTGACGGTATCCTTAATTTTTGGGCGGTTGCGTATCTTTGGACCAGAGTCGGAGAAAAAGGTATAAAAATTGGATATTTTCAAAAGATTTTTGCTATTTTTACCATTAAGAACCGTTCATAGACATTTCGTATGTTCCAGAAAGTTGTTTATTGATGCCTTTGCTACAATATTGTGGTTGATGGCTTTCTTGAATTTTGAACGGTTTAGTATCTATGGAGCAGAAGCCGAGAAAAGAGGATAAAAATCGAAATTGTTTTGCTATTTTGACTATTAAGATCCGTTTCTACAGAGTTCGTATATTCTAGAAAGATGTTTATTGAGGTCTGAGGTACATTTTTGTAGTTGGTTGTTTGCTTCAAATTTGATCGGTTTGATAGCTGTATAACAAAACTTGAGAAAAAATTTTAAAAGAAATTTGACTATGGCGATTTTGACCTCGCAGATGAAGTTTGATGAATTCAATGTGTTCACAGTTTTTGTTCTTTACGACAAGAGCTACAACTTTGCCTCTGAGATGAATTCAAATTTCCTAACGGTTTGGAAAATATAGTCCTGACTAAATGACCCTTTTTACATCAAAGCCTCAAACTTTTGGAGACCTATAACCGCGAAAGTTGATGAGATACGAAAAAACGGCGAGACACATGTCCTCTCTTTTTTGGTCTTCTATCACGCTGTGGTGTCAGAATATGGTTAATAATTTTCGTCTTGCACAGTGTAATAAAATACTAGTATATTAAGATTTTTTTATTATTTGTTGATTTTTCGCGAGAATAAAAATAAATTTCGTAAATACTTAAACATCTACGAATAAATATTGAATGATGTAAGCGAATAATCCATAAACTTTCTTAAAAAAAAAAAAACAAATAAGACATTTTTAAATATTTTTTTCTTTATATGAGAATATAAACCTCTATAATTTTTGCTCGCATAGGCCGATTTTGTGAACGCGAACAAATTTGAAACCAACATTTTTATACCCTCAGCATTTATGCTAACGAGGGTATATACATTTTCATACGGGCAAAATGTGCCTCATCGAAATAATGGTTTTAAACCCCAAGTATGTTTGGACGAAATGTGTTTCAGACAATTTGGAGTCGATTGAGAAATGTCCGTCCGCCTGTCTGACTGGCTGGCTGGCTGGAGCGCACGATAACTCTCGAACGGATAAACCGATTCGGTTCAAATTCTTTGATTTCGTAATATTTTACCCAAACTTAGTTTAAGTTCGAAAATGGGCTATATGGGTCCACTCCTTCAGGTACCTCCCCCACAAAAGTTCGAAAATGTTCGGAAAATTTGTGCGCACGATATCTCTTGAAGGGAGTAAGCAATTTGGCCCATACTAGACTTAAATGAGGTTCCAATATGGACTTAATCGGTCCACTCCGTCGGGTACCTCCCACACAAAAATTTGGAAAAGTTCTGTTTAGGACCTGCTCTCGAATCGCTTTGATTTTTGTTGTAGCAACTTGTATTCACTGTCCGCCATACGACGATACAAGTTTCATCAGGGGCAAGTTTATACTTCTTGAGCAAATAGCCTGAAAGGTGCAAAAACCCCTATTACACCGTGTGTAGTGGTTGGAGCGCAAGATAAATGTCGAGCGGATCTGCCAATTCGGTCCAAAATTTGGCCTTCGTAATGTTTTGTCCAAACATAGTTTAAGTTCG
The DNA here is from genome assembly GCF_047663935.1 of Musca autumnalis. NCBI lineage: Eukaryota > Metazoa > Arthropoda > Insecta > Diptera > Muscidae > Musca > Musca autumnalis. Next base: position 176,616,983 of record NW_027412088.1, read on the forward strand.
AAGATAAACCATATCGGTCCACTCCTTCAGGTACCTCCCTCACAAAAGTTCAAACATTTTCCGAAAAATTGTGCGCACTATAACTCTTGAAGGGAGTGACCGATGTAAACCATGTGCACAGTGCACATCCTATTATATCTACCAGACATAGATCAGGTTCAAATATGGACTATATTTGTCTACTCCTTCCGGTACCTCCCACACAAAATTTCGCATAAGTTCAGTTTAAGACCTGTTCTCGAATCACTTTGATTTTTGTTGAAGCGATTTGCCTTTGCTACCTTCATTACGGCGGTAAAAGTTATTTCAGGGGCAAGTCCAATTTCTTGGGAAAACAGGCGGAAAGGTGTAAAAAACCCTATGCCACGATAACTCTCCAACTGTTCCACCGATTTGGTCCAACATTTGGTCTTCGTCATATTTGATCTAAACTTAGTTTCATGGGCAATACCGGTCCACAACTTTCAGTACTTCTCCCCAATATTTAAAAAATGTCACTAAAATGCTAGAACGATATCACTTGAATGGGGCAACCAATTTGGTCCAAACTTTGGATCTCCTAATATTTTATCAAAATTTAGTTTAACTTCTAAAATGACCCATATCGGTCCTCCCTAAGGGTACCTGCCCTACAAAAGTTCTGCATTTGTGTCTTAGTGCACATTTTTGTCGGCAAGTTCAAATGTCCAAAAAGGGCCACAACATTCTAAAGAGACCTTTAATACATTCGATCTGTCCGTAGGTAAAAATTTCGCTTCACATTGGCTGAGGGTATATATCTGTCGGCAACGCCGACTGACACTTTTTTACTTGTTTTTTTTTTTTTTTTTTTGAAATCACGCTACAGTTCTCAATTTTGATCAGAACGTCACGAAATTTTGGTGGTTAATGGGGATCCCGGAGGGGAAGTATCACACCTTTGGTTGGGGACTTTCCACAATCGAAACTTGACTATGAAAGTAGAAAATCCCATATTTATAATGATGACAAGTAGGTTGGCGTAGGTCGCAATAGTTGGTAATACATCCCATTTTTTTTAATCACGCTACATAGGAAGAATCCTATTAAGATTGGTGATGGTCAAATAATATTGTTCAGGGGTCGGAGTGGGCATAAAACGAAGGTGAAGAAAATTCAATGTTTAATTCTACGTGAATATTTTCGCTTTTAGTGAGAGTATTCAAAAAGGAAATCCCATCAATGGAAGAAGAAAAGTTCTCTGTTACATTGATGTAAAGTAGGTTGGCGTAAGCGGTTAAAAGATGGAGAGATCGCAAAAGTCGGTAATGAATTCAATTTTGCCATATTTTCCATTTTTTGAAAATAGTCTTAAGAAATCCATGACTCTGGAGGCCATCAACTGAATCAAAACATCCTTAAGAAATCCACTCCTATAGAGGCCAACATGGACTTGAAAATATTCTTAAGAATACCATGTCTCTGAAGTCCAACATGGGCATTAAAATATTCTTAAGAAATCCACGCCTATAGAGACCAACATGGATGCCAAAGATTTTATGACAAAAAGTTCACTCTTATGTATGGTCTTTCAAAAAATATTCTTTAAAAAATCCACGCTTGTGTATGTTCCTTAAAAAAATATGTATGGTCCTTGAATTTTGATCGAATCGTCACGAAATTTTGGAAGTTGATGCGAATGCCACAGAAGAAGAAGCCTATTGGTGATGATCGGATAATATTTAGGGGTCGGAATGGACAAAAATTCATGTGGAGAAAAAATCAAAGTTTTATTCTTTTGTGAAGGTGGTCAAACAAGGGCGATATCACAATAGCCCGTAATGTATCCAATTTTAATTTTTTTTTTTGTAATAACGCTACACTTTTGCGTGCATCGGCCAATTTTGTGAACGTGAACGGTTTTGAAACTAAAATTTTTACCTTAAGATCTATACCAAAAATCGTAGATGTGCTTGCAAATTTTTTATTTAATTTTTTCTAATGACTTTGCAAACGAAATTTATTTTTTAAATGGTTTTATTTAGCTCACCCCGTTTGTTTTATTAATTCTTGGGTCAAATTTAGTAATTCAAATTTCACCCTCTTCCTGTCAACCGATTAATAATGAAATTTTGTATACACTTTGGATTTTGGTGACAATACAATTATGTTTATTCATTATCATTATAAATTCAAGATGGCCGCCGCTACAAAATGGCGGATAACGTAGGTTTTATCAATCCCATCAATATGGGTATCAAATGAAAGTGCTCAACCAGTAGAATACAATATACTATATAAAATTAAAATCCAAGATGGCGGCCTCTACAAAATGGCGGATAACTTAGGTTTTATCAATCCCATCAACATGGGTATCAAATGAAAGGTCTCTACAAGTAGAATACAATTTACTACGCAAAATTGAAATCTAAGATGGCCGCCGCCATCAATCAATCCCACCAATATGGGTATCAAATAAAAGGGCTTGACAAGAAGAATACAGTGCACTATACAACCTCAATACTAAAGATGGGCGCAGCCACTAAATGGCGTATAATTAAGATTTAAATTTAGAAATTGAATCTGTAATTTAGGTATCTGATTAATCCAGCCTGAATCCACCACCCACGTCAAGATTTTTTATCGTGTTGAGGACTGTGTGGCGTTAGGGTGGCTAAAAATGATACGTCGTTAGCGGTACACCACCCAAGTTAAGGTGAAAGGTTAAACCGCGCCGAGAACTGTATGGCATTAGGGTGGATAAAAATGATATGTCGTTAGCGTTTCCCCTCAAGACTCAGGCGCATCTTGTTGTACATAGCCTTGCCCCTTTATTGGACCTCTGGGGGGTCGACCGTTTAAATGTCCATTACTCGTGGGAACAAAATGGTAAAAAAAAATATATATAGCACTGTGGATCACGCAGTCGTATACTTAGGTGCGAAACTGTTTGAAGAAGGTCAAGCCTACGTGGCTCTTAGTAGAGTAAGATCTTTACAGGGACTACGTATAGAGGAGTTGGACTGCAATAAACTAACGGGCAAGAAACCTTGCAATAATGAAGCACTAAATGAATTAAACAGAATGCGAAATAAAAACTAAAAACTAGAAAATAAAAATAGTTAAAAAAACATTTTAAGTTAAACAGTTTTATGTTAAACATACATTGCAATGTTTAAGATAAATGTACTAAAACCATGTCACGATTCAGTTTAACAACTGCCCCACTTCTGCACTGCAGCACTGGCTACTTGTTAATTGATGTGCGGCTTGACCTCGTCGGCATTGGGGATGGGTGTAAGTTGCATGCAGAAGGGAGAGCATCGTGGTGAATAATTTAATACATCGAACCAGTGCTCAAAAGGTGATGCCAAATGCAAAAAAGAACAAGAAGAAAATGTGGGCTACGAAACAGGTGAAAATAACAAGACGAATTACGAGTCTTCAAATCATTTAACAATGTTGTCGATCAATTTTTATTTTTCCAATCAAAACAAGCGATCCGTGGTGAAAAAGTCATTGTAGGCTAAAAGTTGGTGTTTGCCCACTGGCTACCCTCCCTCGGTTATCCACCATAACCTTTTCCATGGTGACCCTTGGCCTAATTTAGGTCACCCCTGATTTCATGTTGGTTACCACCAAATACCTACCAGTACCCTCTACTCAACCATGCTAAACATTACATAAGTCGCTGTGGAAATCTTCGTTTCAAAATTCATGTTATTTTACAAGTAATCATCGGCAATTCTTAAAACTATCGTATTACACTAAAAATAATTTGTTGAGATCATATTTTTTTTAATGTAAACATCCATCAATAATATATTTATAACACCTAAAAATGTGATGTAATTTAATAATAATAATATCTTCAACGAAATTTTAATTTATAATTTCGATGCAACTTTGCATCATATTAACCATAAACAAAATAATAAAAAAAAAACCCTATCATAGCGCTATAATAAGTTCTTTTTTTATCGACCATAATAATTTAGGCCGTACTATAATAAAACGATTAAAATTAAAATTCCGTGTACATTACACAAAATAACCTTTTCATATGTAAAGAACCCTAATGTAACGATATTTTTATGTTTAGTTTTGATACTGCAAATTTAAAAAAAAAATAAAGAATTAAAATAGGTGATGTCAAATCATCGAAATGCTTATATTAATGCAATGGCATAAATGATTACAAAAAAAACAAAATAATTATAATAAGCAAACGATATTTTGTCAACAGATCGCGTTAGCTATTTTTTTAAAAGATTTCAAAATAATAATTTATGTTTTGGTAATAATGAATAGCTTCAAAGTCTGCATATCAAAACGACGATAATGGCCTTAAGGTTGGGGATGTCGGGGTTCTAACTTCCTTCAGACTGGCAAGATTAATCATGTTGGCAGGTTGTATATCAGGTTCTGCTTTTCTGGCATACTCGCCTTCTCAATTATACTACTTACTTCTATGATGGCAAATCAAGTGTATGTCTTCAAGTCTGATTACCCTTGGCATAAGTTGTGTTGAAATGAGCTCGTTCTCACGGCTGATGTTTTACTGGCTTACAGGCGGTTTGATACTGTCTCGAACGTGGTTGGATTTGTTGTATTGTTTTGGTTGCTAGTCGCGCAAAAATTTACTTCTGGTTTTGACAAAGGTTATAAGGCTGTCCACTTGATGTTTTGTTTCACAACGATGTTGTAAATCACTGTTTTTGTAGAATTTGCTATTTAGTTTGGACAGGCGTTTTGCTTTTCGTGTTTGATCATATCTCTTCTCAATTTAATAATTGCGTCTCTTAAGATTCGCACTGTTTTGGTATCATAATTTTCGTTACTCGTTTTGTTTTTGTTGATAGATTTCTCGTTGATTATGTTTTCTTTTTTCTCTATGTTCTTTTAACCTCCTTTTCGATCAGTTATTTCCACTGTCTGTGTATGTTTATGTTTTTTTGTGTTTTTCTGCGAAATCCTTGTTTTTTATTGATATTTATTTACAAAGATTACTTTACTTTATTGTTTTACCGTCCGTGTTTCATTTTTTTCTCGCTTTAGCTAACTGAATTTTGGTTGACGTTTCTATCACTGTTTATTTTTATTTTGTTTGGTTTTATATTTGTGAATTTTCTCTCACTCTCTTATTTGCTTTAATGACTCTATTCTTTTAACTTTCTCATTATCCATTTGTAATTTACTCAGCTTTTACATTCTTTAATTATCTCTTTCACTGTCTATGTTTACTCGTCATTTTTCTTAATTCCGGTGTTTCGTTGCTCATAAACACAATTTATGTTTCACGCACAAATAGACTGATGGCTGGTGCTGGACACTGGCGCTCTTAAATGGCAGCTCTTGGGCACTGTTAGCACACACGATTGTTGTTTTTTTTTCTTTTCTATTTTGCGTTTTTGTTAAAATGAACTTGAATCTAAGCTTGTTTGTTGATGTTATACTGACTATTTTGCGTGAGTTTGCATCGTTTTGAATAAGCGTACGATTATTTTCAACAGAGACCGATTGTCTTTATCACTTTGTTACTGAACGCACTGTTTTTCCATGAGCTTTCCTTCTCTTTATCATTTTGAGTCACTTAAATTTTGTTTTAGGGCTTTGGCTGACACTCTTTGTATTTTCAGTTGAGTATTAGACTACCACAAATTCCGAACGGCGTACACTGCTCTCTCTCATATTAACTTTACTTTGTTTTTATTTTGCATTTGTAAGAGCGAAAGTAATTTTCATATTGCTTTGGACGATTCTTTTTGTTGTTAATAAAGTTTTTCAGAAATCAAGTTCGATCTCACCAATTAATTTACCGGCGTAGAGTGGTTAAGATTTTGTGTATTTTTTCAGCAATCACGATGTTTGTCTTTTCTTTATGTTTTTTTCTTTGTTTGTTTTGTGTGTTGGACATTTAATTTTTCTTTTAACGCAACGGATTGTTCTAGACGGTATCACTTTTTCGTCGTTCTTTAAAATGATTTTGTTGCTGTATTTACAATTTCGCTATACAGCTTTGCACCGATCACAGATGGTAGTGGATAATTTTAAAAACACAATATGCACTGACGATTAATTATATTTGATAATACGTCTTTCTATGGAATTGGTTTTTTTAAAAGATTCCCGGTGTTTTCTTTATGTTATGCTGTCGGCATTAAGGGATTTTTTTACGGGGCATACATACAATTAAATTGGCGAAACTACACTTAATCGTTCAATTACGGTGTATATGACTTAAAAGCACTTCGATTTTGATTTTGAGGTTAGGTTAGTTGGCGGAATTTTTTTTATTCGTTGTAGATTGGCCCTCTCGTTTTTCTTTTTTTAATTTGTGATTGATAATGGCAAAAACGTACTACATATTTTTTTAGCATGGGCGTTTTCTCACACGTGTATTTTACCCTGCTGCGGAATTCAATGAATGAAAATTGTACACCCGCACGCCTTTTTATTTCTTTTTTTTTCCGTTCGTGTTATTTTCTTTTGGCGGAGTCGGCAATTTTTCGATGCTTTTCTTTCTTTTTTTATAAAAAAAGCTAACCACAAGGCTTGATGCTCAATCCCACATGTTTCGATTTCTTGCGTTTTGTCCGGATTGATAATTTTTTTATCTGCGCTCGCCCACGACTCAAAACGGAAAGACCCTTAAGTTGGATGCATTTCCTTTTTTCCTTGTTCACAAGCCGCTTATCTGAACTACAGCTCACTTCAAGTTTTATCATTTGTAAAGTATGCAGGGTTGTATGCATTCGTTTGCCATGAAATCGATACGTTACTTTACAACGTGACGTACTGTGCCTGGTATAATTTGAGGACTTGTTGTTTACACAGGACACGGCACAACCAAAAAATAATAAAATAGATACAGTCGTGGGAATTATAAACATATGCATAGACTAGACTAAAATAAAACCGTGGGACACGTCAATTGTCTACAATCGTTGATTAAAATGTTTGTTTTGTAATGTTACACTATAATTAGGCAGTTGTTTAACCGACAACGATGGACGTGTGATAAGTAGGGCTAGAATGTGATAACAAGCTAGCAAGCTCGATTAGTCCCGGACCACACTACAGTAATTTCATTGAAATTTTGATATGAAATTATGCGTCTCTAGATCGACGTCCATAGTAGAGTAAAATCATAAAATTGCTGTAGTGGGGAATTCGATTTAAGAACACCTAATTTCATGAAATATTTTAAAGAAATTCACGCTAGTGTGGACCGGGACTTATATGCGAGTTTTAAGGTTTCATAGTGGTGAGCGAGTAGTACTTTGTCGATTAAAGACAAACTACGAGCAGTGAAACGATTCCTCGCCAGCCAGCAGTGTGAATGTCCAACGATAAACTAGTTGAAACATCTCTTTTATTTACATGGAGTGTATAACTATTGGAATTTCCATGAGCAAGAAAATAGTAAGTAATTTCCTCACCGTCTGCGGGCCAACTGCCTAACGACGAATTAAACGATTCTTCTATCGCACATTAAGTCGATAATTTGTAGACAATTGACGTGCCCCACGGTTTTATTTTAGTCTAGTCTATGCATATGTTTATAATTCCCACGACTGTATCTATTTTATTATTTTTTGTTTTTTAGTACATTTATCTTAAACATTGCAATATATGTTTAACATAAAACCGTTTAACTTAAAAAATTTTTTTACCTATTTTTATTTACCATAAATTATTCCACAAACTTCAAGAATCTACTATTTTCGAAAATCTTTTTCCTTTGTAAATTTCAGAAATAGTAGCCGGTTCTGGAACAAAAAAATTTCAAATTTCTGCTCAGTTAATAAGTTACTAGCACTTACTAAAATTATGTTGAATATCTACTCGTTATTATCAATAACTAAGTGCACAATAAATATTCTTACCCCTTCTTCGAATTGCCTATCCCCCAAACTCTATTCTTCTCACGAGGGAACGTGCTTCCTTATAAATTGTCAAGCCTCTGCTAGGAACTAAAGAAGAATAAATTATTCCTCAATATTTATCATTAGTTTTAATAAGGCCTTGCGCATCTTTCAATGGCAATGGTCAAATATACCCACCTTCCACGTGGCATCCAACCCCTTCAATATTCCAAGGACATGTCTCTGACACACAATCAAACACAAAAAGGATAATAACTAATAATAAATGGATGGTTATGTGGGCTTTTCAATTTATTTGGGGGGAAGGGTTGTCTTGAAACAAAAAGGAAGACTTATATATGTGGGTATCATCGCCAATATTAAAGCCTATTTATGCCTGCAAAAATGCAAACCCTTTTTACCCCAAAAAAACGGTTTCTTAAGTAGATTAGTTTAATTATATTTGTTGAAGGCGGCCACACACACAATCATAAATAAGGTAAATCCACAAAACAAAATGCCATAAATAAACAACAACTGACAGTGACTGAGTTAAAAGCGCAGAAACGAAAGAAGAAAACAACAACAACGGAAACAAAGAAACTTGAAATTGAAGTGAAATACAAAAGTACAAAACAAAAGACAAACAAAAATATTATAATTTTATTAAAACAATAACAAGAAATCCACCAAGAGATTTGGATTTTTTCTGTGATTGTTTTCAATGGAAGTTAGAGGAAGGAGTTAGAGGAGAATAAGAAACGAAGAGGGAGAGAGAGGAAGGGAAATATAATTTAGTATGTATGTATATGAGGCAATCTATAATATATTTATTTCAGGTTAATGGTATAGGTCTGCAAATTGTGGTCCCTTAAACGTTTGCATTTGGAAAGGGGGGGATTCATTTTCTTCTTTATTTTGCTTTATGGTACTTAAAATTTTTCTCAATTCTCAATTTCAATGGAATGCCTCTTAAATTTCTTTTCAAACCTCAAATATTTATTAAACGGCATTAAATAAGCCAATCTCTACCGACTCAACAATGGCAAACCCTTATATCTACCACGTCATCAGAATCCATCCATCGCCAACTTTCAGTTGTCCATTAACTATTAGCAGCACTTAAGCCACTCATAAATCTCTGGTATTCATTTGCATAATGTTTTGCGCAAAAAAGAAGAAATTTGTTTTTGGATGCTGATTTACCAGTTTTTTCTTCACCTTCTTCCTTTCCTTTTTCATCCTCTTTTATTTCACTTTGGAAATGTTATTGTTGGTTAATTCCTTAAATTGTATGAGAACAAAGGGGGAAAAACAACTCCAAAAATTATAGAAAAGATATTTATTCATATTCATGGAATTTCGAAAGAATTCCGAAAATGAAAACAAGGGAAAACATTTAATAAGCCAAATTGAGTATGGGAAATAATGAAAACAGGGAGAGAAGTACACTGCAAGATTTACTAGGAGCTTATAAATAAATTGTGGTCAAAATCGAACTCTTATAAGCCACTACTCTACTCGCTGGATCTCTTAAGAACACTCCCTCATCTGGTCGGACCACTTATGAACCCATTCCGACCAGTAGAGGACCTCCAATTAACTCCAATTCTTTAAAAATCCATATTGTGATGGTACTTCAGAAATATTCTTTAAAAATCCACGTTTATAGCTCTGATGAATTTTGAAAAAATATTCTTTAAAAATCCACGTTTATAGCTCTGATGAATTTTGAAAAAATATTCTTTAAAAATCCACGTTTATAGCTCTGATGAATTTTGAAAAAATATTCTTTAAAAATCCACGTTTATAGCTCTGATGAATTTTGAAAAAATATTCTTTAAGAATCCACGTTTATAGCTCTGATGAATTTTGAAAAAATATTCTTTAAAAATCCACGTTTATAGCTCTGATGAATTTTGAAAAAATATTCTTTAAAAATCCACATTTATAGCTCTGATGAATTTTGAAAAAATATTCTTTAAAAATCCACGTTTATAGCTCTGATGAATTTTGAAAAAATATTCTTTAAAAATCCACGTTTATAGCTCTGATGAATTTTGAAAAAATATTCTTTAAAAATCCACGTTTATAGCTCTGATGAATTTTGAAAAAATATTCTTTAAAAATCCACGTTTATAGCTCTGATGAATTTTGAAAAAATATTCTTTAAAAATCCACGTTTTCTAGTTCCGTTGAATTTTGAAAAAATATTCTTTAAAAATCCACGTTTTCTAGTTCCGTTGAATTTTGAAAAAATATTCTTTAAAAATCCACGTTTATAGCTCTGATGAATTTTGAAAAAATATTCTTTAAGAATCCACGTTTATAGCTCTGATGAATTTTGAAAAAATATTCTTTAAAAATCCACGTTTATAGCTCTGATGAATTTTGAAAAAATATTCTTTAAAAATCCACGTTTATAGCTCTGATGAATTTTGAAAAAATATTCTTTAAAAATCCACGTTTATAGCTCTGATGAATTTTGAAAAAATATTCTTTAAGAATCCACGTTTATAGCTCTAATGAATTTTGAAAAAATATTCTTTTAAAAATCCACGTTTATAGCTCTAAAGGACCTTCAAAAATATTCTTTAAAAATCCACGTTTATAGCTCTGAGGGACCTTCAAAAAATATTCTTTAAAAATCCACGTTTATAGCTCTGATGAATTTTGAAAAAATATTCTTTAAAAATCCACGTTTGTAGCTCTGATGAATTTTGAAAAAATATTCTTTAAAAATCCACATTTATAGCTCTGATGAATTTTGAAAAAATATTCTTAAAAATCCACGTTTATAGCTCTGATGGATCTTGAAAAAATATTCTTTAAAAATCCACGTTTATAGCTCTGATGAATTTTGAAAAAATATTCTTTAAAAATCCACGTTTATAGCTCTGATGAATTTTGAAAAAATATTCTTAAAAAATCCACGTTTACAGCTCTGATGAATTTTGAAAAAATATTCTTTAAAAATCCACGTTTATAGCTCTGATGGATCTTGAAAAAATATTTTTAAAAATCCACGTTTATAGCTCTGATG